>NW_025728961.1:0-66844 GCF_021461385.2 Schistocerca piceifrons | reverse complement strand
AATACAAAAGGCACAAAGCCGACTTAAGTAAAAGAGGACTGACACTCTAACTCTCTATGAATTGGATCACTCCTGTGAGTCCAGTTTTAGATTCCGATGCTTCACTTCAGGTGTACTGTATCCCTTGGACCTTTTTATTGACGATGAAACACAGAAATTGCATCCGAATTTAATACAAAAGGCACAATACCGACTTAAGTACAAGAGGAGTGACACTCTTACTCTCTATGATTTGAACCTCTTCTTTGAGTCCAGTTTTAGATTCCGATGCTTCACTTCAGGTTTTTACTATCCCTTGGACCTTCTTATTGACGATGAAACACAGAAATTGGATCCGAATTTTATACAAACGGCACAATGCCGTCTTAAGTACAAGAGGACTGACACTCTAACTTCCTATGATTTGAACCTCTCCTGTGAGTCCAGTTTTAGATTCCGATGATTCACTTCAGGTTTACTGTATACCTTGCACATTCTTATTGACGATGAAACACAGAAATTCCATCCGAATTTAATACAAAAAGCATAATGCCGACTTAAGTACAAGAGGACTGGCACTCTCACTTTCTATGATTTGAACCTCTCCTGTGAGTCCAGTTTTAGATTCCGATGCTTCACTTCAGGTTTACTGGATCCCTTGGACCTTCTTATTGACGATGAAACACAGAAAATGCATCCGAATTTAATACAAAAGGCACAATGCCGACATAAGTACAAGCGGACTCACACTCTCACTTTCTATGATTTGAACCTCTCCTGTGAGTCCAGTTTTCGATTCCGATGCTTCACTTCAGGTTTACTGTATCCGTTGGACCTTCTTATTGACGATGAAACACAGAAATTTCATCCGAATTCAATACAAAAGGCACAATGCCGACTTAAGTACAAGGGTACTCACACTCTAACTTTCTATAATTTGAACCACTCCTGTGAGTCCAGTTTTAGATTCCGATGCCTCCCTTCAGGTTTACTGTATCTCTTGGACCTTCTTATTGACGATGAAACACAGAAATTGCATCCAAATTTAATACAAAAGGCACAATGCCGACTTAAGTACAAGAAGGCTGACACTCTAACTTACTATGACTTGATCCTCTCCTGCGAGTCTAGTTTTAGATTCCGATGCTTCACTTCAGGTTTACTGTATTCCTTGGACCTTCTTATTCACGATGAAACACAGAATTTGCATCCGAATTTAATACAAAAAGCACAATGCCGACTTAAGTACAAGGGGACTGATACTCTAACTTTCTATGATTTCAACCTCTCCTGTGAGTCCAGTTTTAGATTCCGATGCGTCACTTCAGGTTTACTGCATCCCTTGGGTCTTCTTATTGACGATGAAACACAGAGTTTGCATCCGAAATTAATACACAAGGCACAATGCCGACTTAAGTAAAAGAAGACTGACACTCTCACTTTCTATGATTTGAAGCTCTCCTGTGAGTCCAGTATTAGATCCCGATGCATCACTTCAGGTTTACTGTATCCTTTGGTCTTTCGTATTGACGATGAAACACAGAAATTACATCGGAATTTAATACAAAAGGCACAATGCCGACTTAAGTACAAGAGGACTGACACTCTCACTTTCTATGATTTGAACCTCTCCTGTGAGTCCAGTTTTAGATTCCGATGCTTCACTTCAGGTTTTCTGTATCCCATGGACCTTCTTATTGACGATGAAAATCATAAATTGAATCCGAATTTAATGGAAAAGGCACAATGCCGACTTAAGAACAAGAGGACTGACACTCTCACTTGCTATGATTTGAACCACTCCTGTGAGTTGAGTGATAGTTTCCGATGCTTCACTTCAGGTTTACTGTTTCCCTTGGACCTTCTTATTGACGATGAAAAACAGAAATTCCATCCGAATTTAATACAAAAGGCACAATACCGACTTAAGTACAAGAGGACTGACACTCTCACTTTCTATCATTTGAACCTCTCCTGTGAGTCCAGTTTCAGATTCCGATGCTTCACTTCAGGTTTACTGTATCCCTTGTACGTTCTTATTGACGATGAAACACAGAAATTGCATCCGAATTTAATACAAAAGACACAATACCGACTTAAGTACTAGAGGAGTGACACTCTAACACTCTATGATTTGAACCTCGCCTGTGAGTCCAATTTTAGATTCCGATGCTTCACTTCAAGTTTACTGTATCCCTTGGACCTTAATATTGACGATGAAACACAGAAATTGCATCCGATTTTAATACAAAAGGCACAATGCCGACTTAAGTACAAGAGGAGTGTCACTCTAACTCACTATGATTTTAACCTCTCCAGTGAGTCCAGTTTTAGATTCCAATGCTTCACTTCAGCTTTACTGTATCCCTTGGACCTTCTTATTGACGATGAAACACAGAAATTGCATCCGTATTTAATACAAAAGGCACAAAGCCGACTTAAGTAAAAGAGGACTGACACTCTAACTCTCTATGAATTGGATCACTCCTGTGAGTCCAGTTGTAGATTCAGACGCTTCACTTCAGGTGTACTGTATCCCTTGGACCTTTTTATTGACGATGAAACACAGAAATTGCATCCGAATTTAATACAAAAGGCACAATACCGACTTAAGTACAAGAGGAGTGACACTCTTACTCTCTATGATTTGAACCTCTTCTTTGAGTCCAGTTTTAGATTCCGATGCTTCACTTCAGGTTTTTACTATCCCTTGGACCTTCTTATTGACGATGAAACACAGAAATTTGATCCGAATTTTATACAAACGGCACAATGCCGTCTTAAGTACAAGAGGACTGACACTCTAACTTTTTATGATTTGAACCTCTCCTGTGAGTCCAGTTTTAGATTCCGATGCTTCTCTTCAGGTTTATTGTATACCTTGGACCATCGTATTGACGATGAAACACAGAAATTGCATCCGAATTTAATACAAAAGGCAGAATGCCAACTTAAGTACAAGAGGACTGACTCTCTAACTTTCAATGGTTTGAACCTCTCCTGTGAGTGCAGTTTTAGATTCCGATGCTTCACTTCAGGTTTACTGTATACCTCTGAGCATCTTATTGACGATGAAACACAGAAATTGCATCCGTAGTCAATACAAAAGTTTCAATGCCGACTTAAGTACAAGAGGACTGACAAACTAACTTTCTATGATTTGAACCACTCCTGTGAGTCCAGTTTTAGATTCCGATGTTTCATTTCAGGTTTTCTGTATACCTTGGACATTCTTATTGACGATGGAACACAGAAATTGCATCGCAATTAATTCAAAGGGCACTATGCCGACTTAAGTACAAGAGTACTGACACTCTAACTTTCTATGACTTGAAGCTCTCCTGTGAGTCCAGTTTTAGATTCCGATGCTTCACATCAGGTTTAATGTATCCCTTGTACCATCTTATTGACGATGAAACACAGAAATTGAATCCGAATGTAATAGAAAGGGCACAATGCCGACTTAAGTACAAGAGGACTGACACTCTAACTTTCTATGTTTTCAACCTCTCCTGTGAGTCCACTTTATGATTCCGATGCTTCACTTCTGGCTTTCTGTATACCTTGGCCCTTCTTATTGACGATGAAACACAGAAATTGCATCGGAATTTAATTCGAAAGTCACAATGCCGACTTAAGTACAAGAGAAATGACACTCTAACTTTCTATGATTTGAACCTCTCCTGTGAGTCCAGTTTTAGATTCCGATGCTTCTCTTCAGGTTTTCTGTGTACCTTGGACTTTCTTATTGAGGATGAAACACAGAAAATGCATCCGAATTTAATACAAAAGGCACAATGCCGACATAAGTACAAGAGGACTCACACTCTCACTTTCTATGATTTGAACCACTCCTGTGAGTCCAGTTTTAGATTCCAATGCTTCACTTCAGGTTTACTGTATCTTTTGGTCCTTGTTATTGACGATGAAACACAGAGTTTGCATCCGAATTTAACACAAAAGGCACAATGCCGACTTAAATACAAGAGGACTGACACTATAATTTTCTATGATTTGTACCTCTCCTGTGAGTCCAGTTTTAGATTCCGATGCTTCACTTCAGGTTTACTGTATACCTTGCACCTTCTTATTGACGATGAAACACAGAAATTGCATCCGAATTTAATACAAAAGGCACAAAGCCGACTTAAGTACAAGAGGACTGACACTATAACTTTCTATGATTTGAACCTCTCCTGTGGGTCCAGTTTTTGGTTCCGATGCTTCACTTCAGGTTGACTGTATCCGTTGGACCTTCTTATTGACGATGAAACACAGAAAATACATCCGAATTTAATACAAAAGGCACAATGCCGACATAAGTACAAGAAGACTCACACTCTCAATTTCTATGATTTGAACCACTCCTGTGAGCCCAGTTTTAGATTCCGATGCTTCACTTCAGGTTTACTGTATCCCTTAGTCCTTCTTATTGACGATGAAACACAGAGTTTGCATCCGAATTTAACACAAAAGGCACAATGCCGACTTAAATACAAGAGGAGTGACACTCTTACTCTCCATGATTTGAACCTCTTCTTTGAGTCCAGTTTTAGATTCCGATGCTTCACTTCAGGTTTTTTGTATCCCTTGGACCTTCTTATTGATGATGAAACACAGAAATTGTATCCGAATTTTATACAAACGGCACAATGCCGTCTTAAGTACAAGAGAACTGACACTCTAACTTTCTATGATTTGAACCTCTATTGTGAGTCCAGTTTTAGATTCCGATGCTTCACTTCAGGTTTACTGTATACCTTGCTTATTCTTATTCACGATGAAACACAGAAATTCAATCCGAATTTAATACAAAAGGCATAAAGCCGACTTAAGTACAAGAGGACTGGCACTCTCACTTTCTATGATTTGAACCTCTTCTGTGAGTTCAGTTTTAGATTCCGATGCTTCACTTCAGGTTTACTGGATCCCTTGGACCTTCTTATTGACGATGAAACACAGAAAATGCATCTGAATTTAATACAAAAGGCACAATGCCGACATAAGTACAAGAGGACTCACACTCTCACTTTCTATGATTTGAACCTCTCCTGTGAGTCCAGTTTTAGATTCCGATGCTTCACTTCAGGTTTACTGTATCACTTGGTCCTTCTTATTGACGATGAAACACAGAGTTTGCATCCGAATTTAACACAAAAGGCACAATGCCGACTTAAGTACAAGTGGACTGACACTCTAATTTTCTATGATTTGTGCCTCTCCTGTGAGTCAAGTTTTACATTCCGGTGCTTCACTTGAGGTTTACTGTTTACCTTGCACCTTCTTATTGACGATGAAACACAGAAATTGCATCCGAATTTAATACAAAAGGCACAAAGCCGACTTAAGTACAAGAGGACTGACACTATAACTTTCTATGATTTGAACCTCTCCTGTGGGTACAGTTTTAGATTCCGATGCTTCACTTCAGGTTGACAGTATCCGTTGGACCTTCTTATTGACGATGAAACACAGAAATTGCAACCGAATTCAATACAAAAGGCACAATGCCGACTTAAGTACAAGGGTACTCACACTCTAACTTTCTATAATTTGAACCACTCCTGTGAGTCCAGTTTTAGATTCCGATACTTCACTTCATGTTTGCTGCATCCCTTGGACCTTCTTATTGACGATGAAACACAGAAATTGCATCCGAATTTAATAGAAAAGGCACAATGCCGATCTAAGTACAAGAGGACAGACACTCTCACTTTCTATGATTTGAACCTCTCCTGTGAGTGCAGTTTTAGATTCCGATGCTTCACTTCAGGTTTCCTGTATACCTTGGACCTTCTTATTGACGATGAAACACAGAAATTGCATCCGAATATAATACAAAAGGCACTATGCCGGCAAAACTACAAGAGGACTGTCAGTCTCACAATCTATGATTTCAACCTCTATTGTGAGTCCCGTTTTAGAATCCGATGCTTCACTTCAGGTTTACTGTATACCTTGCACCTTCTTATTGACGATGAAACACAGATATTGCATCCGAATTTAATACAAAATGCACAATGCCGACCTAAGTACAAGAGGACTGACACTCTAACTGTCTATGATTTGAACCTCTCCTGTGAGTCCAGATTTAGATTCCGATGCTTCACTTCAGGTTTACTGTATCCCTTGGACCTTCTTATTGACGATGAAACATAGAAATTGCATCCGAATTTAATACAAAAGGCACAATGCCGACTTAAGTACAAGGGGACTGACAGTCTAACTGTCTATGATTTGAACCTCTCCCGTGAGTCCAGCTTTAGATTCCGATGTTTCATTTCAGGTTTACTGTATACCTTGGACATTCTTACTCACGATGGAAACAGAAATTGAATCCGAATTTAATACAAAAGGCACAATGGCGACTTAAGTACAAGACGACTGACACTCTAACTTTCTATGATTTCAACCTATCCTGTGAGTCCATTTTAAAAATCCGATGTTTCACCTCTGCTTTTCTGTATACCTTGGACCTTCCTATTGTCGATGAAACACAGAAATTACTTCCGAATTAAATTCAAAAGTCACAATGCCGACTTATGTACAAGAGGACTGACACTCTAACGTTCTATGATTTGAACCTCTCCTGTGAGTCCAGTTTTAGATTCCGATGCTTCTCTTTAGGTTTACTGTGTACCTTGGACCTTCTTATTGACGATGAAGCACTGAAATTGTATCGAAATTAAATTCAAAAGGCACTATGACGAGTTAAGTACAAGAGGACTGACACTCTAACTCACTATGTTCTAAACCTCTCCTGTGAGTCCAGTTTTAGATTCCCATGCTTCACATCAGGTTAGCTGTATACCTCGGACCTTCTTATTGACGATGAAACACAGAATTTGCATCCGAATTTAATACAAAAAGCACAATGCCGACTTAAGTACAAGGGGACTGATACTCTAACTTTCTATGATTTCAACCTCTCCTGTGAGTCCAGTTTTAGATTCCGATGCGTCACTTCAGGTTTACTGCATCCCTTGGGCCTTCTTATTGACGATGAAACACAGAGTTTGCATCCGAAATTAATACACAAGGCACAATGCCGACTTAAGTAAAAGAAGACTGACACTCTCACTTTCTATGATTTTAACCTCTCCTGTGAGTCCAGTTTTAGATTCCGATGCTTCGCTTCAGGTTTTCTGTATCCCATGGACCTTCTTATTGACGATGAAAAACATAAATTGAATCCGAATTTAATAGAAAATTCACAATGCCGACTTAAGAACAAGAGGACTGACACTCTCACTTGCTATGATTTGAACCACTCCTGTGAGTTGAGTGATAGATTCCGATGCTTCACTTTAGGTTTACTGTTTCCCTTGGACCTTCTTATTGACGATGAAAAACAGAAATTCCATCCGAATTTAATACAAAAGGCACAATACCGACTTAAGTACAAGAGGACTGACACTCTCACTTTCTATCATTTGAACCTCTCCTGTGAGTCCAGTTTTAGATTCCGATGCTTCACTTCAGGTTTACTGTATCCCTTGTACGTTCTTATTGACGATGAAACACAGAAATTGCATCCGAATTTAATACAAAAGACACAATACCGACTTAAGTACTAGAGGAGTGACACTCTAACACTCTATGATTTGAACCTCGCCTGTGAGTCCAATTTTAGATTCCGATGCTTCACTTCAAGTTTACTGTATCCCTTGGACTTTCATATTGACGATGAAACACAGAAATTGCCTCCGATTTTAATACAAAATGCACAATGCCGACTTAAGTACAAGAGGAGTGTCACTCTAACTCACTATGATTTGAACCTCTCCAGTGAGTCCAGTTTTAGATTCCAATGCTTCACTTCAGCTTTACTGTATCCCTTGGACCTTCTTATTGACGATGAAACACAGAAATTGCATCCGTATTTAATACAAAAGGCACAAAGCCGACTTAAGTAAAAGAGGACTGACACTCTAACTCTCTATGAATTGGATCACTCCTGTGAGTCCAGTTTTAGATTCCGATGCTTCACTTCAGGTGTACTGTATCCCTTGGACCTTTTTATTGACGATGAAACACAGAAATTGCATCCGAATTTAATACAAAAGGCACAATACCGACTTAAGTACAATAGGAGTGACACTCTTACTCTCTATGATTTGAACCTCTTCTTTGAGTCCAGTTTTAGATTCCGATGCTTCACTTCAGGTTTTTACTATCCCTTGGACTTTCTTATTGACGATGAAACACAGAAATTGGATCCGAATATTATACAAACGGCACAATGCCGTCTTAAGTACAAGAGGACTGACACTCTAACTTTCTATGATTTGAACCTCTCCTGTGAGTCCAGTTTTAGATTCCGATGCTTCACTTCAGGTTTACAGTTTACCTTGCACATTCTTATTGACGATGAAACACAGAAATTCCATCCGAATTTAATACAAAAAGCATAATGCCGACTTAAGTACAAGAGGACTGGCACTCTCACTTTCTATGATTTGAACCTCTCCTGTGAGTCCAGTTTTAGATTCCGATGCTTCACTTCAGGTTTACTGGATCCCTTGGACCTTCTTATTGACGATGAAACACAGAAAATGCATCCGAATTTAATACAAAAGGCACAATGCCGACATTAGTACAGGCGGACTCACACTCTCACTTTCTATGATTTGAACCTCTCCTGTGAGTCCAGTTTTAGATTCCGATGCTTCACTTCAGGTTTACTGTATACCTTGCTTATTCTTATTCACGATGAAACACAGAAATTCAATAAGAAATTTAATACAAAAAGCATAAAGCCGACTTAAGTACAAGAGGACTGGCACTCTCACTTTCTATGATTTGAACCTCTTCTGTGAGTTCAGTTTTAGATTCCGATGCTTCACTTCAGGTTTACTGGATCCCTTGGACCTTCTTATTGACGATGAAACACAGAAAATGCATCTGAATTTAATACAAAAGGCACAATGCTGACATAAGTACAAGAGGACTCACACTCTCACTTTCTATGATTTGAACCTCTCCTGTGAGTCCAGTTTTAGATTCCGATGCTTCACTTCAGGTTTACTGTATCACTTGGTCCTTCTTATTGACGATGAAACACAGAGTTTGCATCCGAATTTAACACAAAAGGCACAATGCCGACTTAAGTACAAGTGGACTGACACTCTAATTTTCTATGATTTGTGCCTCTCCTGTGAGTCAAGTTTTACATTCCGGTGCTTCACTTGAGGTTTACTGTTTACCTTGCACCTTCTTATTGACGATGAAACACAGAAATTGCATCCGAATTTAATACAAAAGGCACAAAGCCGACTTAAGTACAAGAGGACTGACACTATAACTTTCTATGATTTGAACCTCTCCTGTGACCAGTTTTAGATTCCGATGCTTCATTTCAGGTTGACTGTATCCGTTGGACCTTCTTATTGACGACGAAACACAGAAATTGCAACCGAATTCAATACAAAAGGCACAATGCCGACTTAAGTACAAGAGGACTGACACTCTAACTGTCTATGATTTGAACCTCTCCTGTGAGTCCAGATTTAGATTCCGATGCTTCACTTCAGGTTTACTGTATCCCTTGGACCTTCTTATTGACGATGAAACATAGAAATTGCATCCGAATTTAATACAAAAGGCACAATGCCGACTTAAGTACAATGGGACTGACAGTCTAACTGTCTATGATTTGAACCTCTCCCGTGAGTCCAGCTTTAGATTCCGATGTTTCATTTCAGGTTTACTGTATACCTTGGACCTTCTTACTCACGATGGAAACAGAAATTGAATCCGAATTTAATACAAAAGGCACAATGCCGACTTAAGTACAAGACGACTGACACTCTAACTTTCTATGATTTCAACCTCTCCTGTGAGTCCAGTTTTAGATTCCGATGCGTCACTTCAGGTTTACTGCATCCCTTGGGCCTTCTTATTGACGATGAAACACAGAGTTTGCATCCGAAATTAATACACAAGGCACAATGCCGACTTAAGTAAAAGAAGACTGACACTCTCACTTTCTATGATTTGAACCTCTCTTCTGAGTCCAGTATTAGATCCCGATGCTTCACTTCAGGTTTACTGTATCCTTTGGTCTTTCGTATTGACGATGAAACACCGAAATTACATCCGAATTTAATACAAAAGGCACAATGCCGACTTAAGTACAAGAGGACTGACACTCTCACTTTCTATGATTTTAACCTCTCCTGTGAGTCCAGTTTTAGATTCCGATGCTTCACTTCAGGTTTTCTGTATCCCATGGACCCTCTTATTGACGATGAAAAACATAAATTGAATCCGAATTTAATAGAAAATTCACAATGCCGACTTAAGGACAAGAGGACTGACACTCTCACTTGCTATGATTTGAACCACTCCTGTGAGTTGAGTGATAGATTCCGATGCTTCACTTTAGGTTTACTGTTTCCCTTGGACCTTCTTATTGACGATGAAAAACAGAAATTCCATCCGAATTTAATACAAAAGGCACAATACCGACTTAAGTACAAGAGGACTGACACTCTCACTTTCTATCATTTGAACCTCTCCTGTGAGTCCAGTTTTAGATTCCGTTGCTTCACTTCAGGTTTACTGTATCCCTTGTACGTTCTTATTGACGATGAAACACAGAAATTGCATCCGAATTTAATTCAAAAGACACAATACCGACTTAAGTACTAGAGGAATGACACTCTAACACTCTATGATTTGAACGTCGCCTGTGAGTCCAATTTTAGATTCCGATGCTTCACTTCAAGTTTACTGTATCCCTTGGACTTTCATATTGACGATGAAACACAGAAATTGCCTCCGATTTTAATACAAAATGCACAATGCCGACTTAAGTACAAGAGGAGTGTCACTCTAACTCACTATGATTTGAACCTCTCCAGTGAGTCTAGTTTTAGATTCCAATGCTTCACTTCAGCTTTACTGTATCCCTTGGACCTTCTTATTGACGATGAAACACAGAAATTGCATCCGTATTTAATACAAAAGGCACAAAGCCGACTTAAGTAAAAGAGGACTGACACTCTAACTCTCTATGAATTGGATCACTCCTGTGAGTCCAGTTTTAGATTCCGATGCTTCACTTCAGGTGTACTGTATCCCTTGGACCTTTTTATTGACGATGAAACACAGGAATTGCATCCGAATTTAATACAAAAGGCACAATACCGACTTAAGTACAATTGGAGTGACACTCTTACTCTCTATGATTTGAACCTCTTCTTTGAGTCCAGTTTTAGATTCCGATGCTTCACTTCAGGTTTTTACTATCCCTTGGACTTTCTTATTGACGATGAAACACAGAAATTGGATCCGAATTTTATACAAACGGCACAATGCCGTCTTAAGTACAAGAGGACTGACACTCTAACTTTCTATGATTTGAACCTCTCCTGTGAGTCCAGTTTTAGATTCCGATGCTTCACTTCAGGTTTACAGTATACCTTGCACATTCTTATTGACGATGAAACACAGAAATTCCATCCGAATTTAATACAAAAAGCATAATGCCGACTTAAGTACAAGAAGACTGGCACTCTCACTTTCTATGATTTGAACCTCTCCTGTGAGTCCAGTTTTAGATTCCGATGCTTCACTTCAGGTTTACTGGATCCCTTGGCCCTTTTATTGATGATGAAACACAGAAAATGCATCCGAATTTAATACAAAAGGCACAATGCCGACATAAGTACAAGCGGACTCACACTCTCACTTTCTATGATTTGAACCTCTCCTGTGAGTCCAGTTTTAGATTCCGATGCTTCACTTCAGGTTTACTGTATCCCTTGGTCCTTCTTATTGACGATGAAACACAGAGTTTGCATCCGAATTTAATACAAAAGGAACAATACCGACTTAAGTACAAGAGTACTGACACTCTCACTTTCTTTCATTTGAACCTCTCCTGTGAGTCCAGTTTTAGATTCCGATGCTTCACTTCAGGTTTACTGTATCCCTTGTACGTTCTTATTGACGATGAAACACAGAAATTGCATCCGAATTTAATACAAAAGACACAATACCGACTTAAGTACTAGAGGAGTGACACTCTAACACTCTATGATTTGAACGTCGCCTGTGAGTCCAATTTTAGATTCCAATGCTTCACTTCAAGTTTACTGTATCCCTTGGACTTTCATATTGACGATGAAACACAGAAATTGCCTCCGATTTTAATACAAAATGCACAATGCCGACTTAAGTACCAGAGGAGTGTCACTCTAACTCACTATGATTTGAACCTCTCCAGTGAGTCTAGTTTTAGATTCCAATGCTTCACTTCAGCTTTACTGTATCCCTTGGACCTTCTTATTGACGATGAAACACAGAAATTGCATCCGTATTTAATACAAAAGCACAAAGCCGACTTAAGTAAAAGAGGACTGACACTCTAACTCTCTATGAATTGGATCACTCCTGTGAGTCCAGTTTAGATTCCGATGCTTCACTTCAGGTGTACTGTATCCCTTGGACCTTTTTATTGACGATGAAACACAGGAATTGCCATCCGAATTTAATACAAAAGGCACAATACCGACTTAAGCTACAATTAGAGTGACACTCTTACTCTCTATGACTTAGAACCTCTTCTTTGAGTCCAGTTTTAGATTCCGATGCTTCACTTCAGGTTTTTACTATCCCTTGGACTTTCTTATTGACGATGAAACACAGAAATTGGATCCGAATTTAATACAAACGGCACAATGCCGTCTTAAGTACAAGAGGACTGACACTCTAACTTTCTATGATTTGAACCTCTCCTGTGAGTCCAGTTTTAGATTCCGATGCTTCACTTCAGGTTTACAGTATACCTTGCACATTCTTATTGACGATGAAACACAGAAATTCCATCCGAATTTAATACAAAAAGCATAATGCCGACTTAAGTACAAGAGGACTGGCACTCTCACTTTCTATGATTTGAACCTCTCCTGTGAGTCCAGTTTTAGATTCCGATGCTTCACTTCAGGTTTACTGGATCCCTTGGCCCTTTTATTGATGATGAAACACAGAAAATGCATCCGAATTTAATACAAAAGGCACAATGCCGACATAAGTACAAGCGGACTCACACTCTCACTTTCTATGATTTGAACCTCTCCTGTGAGTCCAGTTTTAGATTCCGATGCTTCACTTCAGGTTTACTGTATCCCTTGGTCCTTCTTATTGACGATGAAACACAGAGTTTGCATCCGAATTTAACACAAAAGGCACAATGCCGTCATAAGTACAATAGGACTGACACTCTAACTTTTTATGATTTGAACCTGTCCTGTGAGTCCAGTTTTAGATTCCGATGCTTCTCTTCAGGTTTATTGTATACCTTGGACCATCGTAATGACGATGAAACACAGAAATTGTATCCGAATTTAATACAAAAGGCAGAATGCCAACTTAAGTACAAGAGGACTGACTCTCTAACTTTCAATGGTTTGAACCTCTCCTGTGAGTGCAGTTTTAGATTCCGATGCTTCACTTCAGGTTTACTGTATACCTCTGAGCATCTTATTGACGATGAAACACAGAAATTGCATCCGTAGTCAATACAAAAGGTTCAATGCCGACTTAAGTACAAGAGGACTGACAAACTAACTTTCTATGATTTGAACCACTCCTGTGAGTCCAGTTTTAGATTCCGATGCTTCACTTCAGGTTTACTGTATACCTTGGACCTTCTTATTGACGATGGACCACAGAAATTGCATCGCAATTAATTCAAAGGGCACTATGCCGACTTAAGTACAAGAGTACTGACACTCTAACGTTCTATAACTTGAAGCTCTCCTGTGAGTCCAGTTTTAGATTCCGATGCTTCACTTCAGGTTTAATGTATCCCTTGGACCATCTTATTGACGATGAAACACAGAAATTGAATCCGAATTTAATACAAAGGGCACAATGCCGACTTAAGTACAAGAGGACTGACACTCTAACTTTCTATGATTTCAACCTCTCCTGTGAGTCCACTTTATGATTCCGATGCTTTACTTCTGGCTTTCTGTATACCTTGGCCCTTCGTATTGACGATGAAACACAGAAATTGCATCGGAATTTAATTCAAAAGTCACAATGCCGACTTAAGTACTAGAGAAATGACACTCTAACTTTCTATGATTTGAACCTCTCCTGTGAGTCCAGTTTTAGATTCCGATGCTTCTCTTCAGGTTTTCAGTGTAGCTTGGACTTTCTTATTGAGGATGAAACACAGAAAATGCATCCGAATTTAATACAAAAGGCACAATACCGACATAAGTACAAGAGGACTCACCCTCTCACTTTCTATGATTTGAACCACTCCTGTGAGTCCAGTTTTAGATTCCAATGCTTCACTTCAGGTTTACTGTATCCCTTGGTCCTTCTTATTGACGATGAAACACAGAGTTTGCATCCGAATTTAACACAAAAGTCACAATGCCGACTTAAATACAAGAGGACTTACACTATAATTTTCTATGATTTGTACCTCTCCTGTGAGTCTAGTTTTAGATTCCGATGCTTCACTTCAGGTTTACTGTATACCTTGCACCTTCTTATTGACGATGAAACACAGAAATTGCATCCGAATTTAATACAGAATGCACAAAGCCGACTTAAGTACAAGAGGACTGACACTATAACTTTCTATGATTTGAACCTCTCCTGTAATTCCAGTTTTAGATTCCGATGCTTCACTTCAGGTTGACTGTATCCGTTGGACCTTCTTATTGACGATGAAACACAGAGTTTGCATCCGAAATTAATACACAAGGCACAACGCCGACTTAAGTAAAAGAAGACTGACACTCTCACTTTCTATGATTTGAACCTCTCCTGTGAGTCCAGTTTTAGATTCCGATGCTTCTCTTTAGGTTAACTGTGTACCTTGGACCTTCTTATTGACGATGAAGCACTGAAATTGTATCGAAATTAAATTCAAAAGGCACTATGCCGATTTAAGTACAAGAGGACTGACACTCTAACTCACTATGTTCTAAACCTCTCCTGTGAGTCCAGTTTTAGATTCCCATGCTTCACATCAGGTTAACTGTATACCTCGGACCTTCTTATTGACGATGAAACACAGAATTTGCATCCGAAATTAATACACAAGGCACAATGCCGACTTAAGTACAAGGGGACTGATACTCTAACTTTCTATGATTTCAACCTCTCCTGTGAGTCCAGTTTCAGATTCCGATGCGTCACTTCAGGTTTACTGCATCCCTTGGGCCTTCTTATTGACGATGAAACACAGAGTTTGCATCCGAAATTAATACACAAGGCACAATGCCGACTTAAGTAAAGGAAGACTGACACTCTCACTTTCTATGATTTGAACCTCTCTTGTGAGTCCAGTATTAGATCCCGATGCTTCACTTCAGGTTTACTGTATCCTTTGGTCTTTCGTATTGACGATGAAACACCGAAATTACATCCGAATTTAATACAAAAGGCACAATGCCGACTTAAGTACAAGAGGACTGACACTCTCACTTTCTATGATTTTAACCTCTCCTGTGAGTCCAGTTTTAGATTCCGATGCTTCACTTCAGGTTTTCTGTATCCCATGGACCTTCTTATTGACGATGAAAAACATAAATTGAATCCGAATTTAATAGAAAAGGCACAATGCCGACTTAAGAACAAGAGGACTGACACTCTCACTTGCTATGATTTGAACCACTCCTGTGAGTTGAGTGATAGATTCCGATGCTTCACTTCAGGTTTACTGTTTCCCTTGGACCTTCTTATTGACGATGAAAAACAGAAATTCCATCCGAATTTAATACAAAAGGCACAATACCGACTTAAGTACAGGAGGACTGACACTCTCACTTTCTATCATTTGAACCTCTCCTGTGAGTCCAGTTTTAGATTCCGATGCTTCACTTCAGGTTTACTGTATCCCTTGTACGTCCTTATTGACGATGAAACACAGAAATTGCATCCAAATATAATACAAAAGACACAATACCGACTTAAGTACTAGAGGAGTGACACTCTAACACTCTATGATTTGAACCTCGCCTGTGAGTCCAATTTTAGATTCCGATGCTTCACTTCAAGTTTACTGTATCCCTTGGACTTTCATATTGACGATGAAACACAGAAATTGCCTCCGATTTTAATACAAAATGCACAATGCCGACTTAAGTACAAGAGGAGTGTCACTCTAACTCACTATGATTTGAACCTCTCCAGTGAGTCCAGTTTTAGATTCCAATGCTTCACTTCAGCTTTACTGTATCCCTTGGACCTTCTTATTGACGATGAAACACAGAAATTGCATCCGTATTTAATACAAAAGGCACAAAGCCGACTTAAGTAAAAGAGGACTGACACTCTAACTCTCTATGAATTGGATCACTCATGTGAGTCCAGTTTTAGATTCCGATGCTTCACTTCAGGTGTACTGTATCCCTTGGACCTTTTTATTGACGATGAAACACAGAAATTGCATCCGAATTTAATACAAAAGGCACAATACCGACTTAAGTACAATAGGAGTGACACTCTTACTCTCTATGATTTGAACCTCTTCTTTGAGTCCAGTTTTAGATTCCGATGCTTCACTTCAGGTTTTTACTATCCCTTGGACTTTCTTATTGACGATGAAACACAGAAATTGGATCCGAATTTTATACAAACGGCACAATGCCGTCTTAAGTACAAGAGGACTGACACTCTAACTTTCTATGATTGGAACCTCTCCTGTGAGTCCAGTTTTAGATTCCGATGCTTCACTTCAGGTTTACAGTATACCTTGCACATTCTTATTGACGATGAAACACAGAAATTCCATCCGAATTTAATACAAAAAGCATAATGCCGACTTAAGTACAAAAGGACTGGCACTCTCACTTTCTATGATTTGAACCTCTCCTGTGAGTCCAGTTTTAGATTCCGATGCTTCACTTCAGGTTTACTGGATCCCTTGGACCTTCTTATTGACGATGAAACACAGAAAATGCATCCGAATTTAATACAAAAGGCACAATGCCGACATAAGTACAAGCGGACTCACACTCTCACTTTCTATGATTTGAACCTCTCCTGTGAGTCCAGTTTCAGATTCCGATGCTTCACTTCAGGTTTACTGTATCCCTTGGTCCTTCTTATTGACGATGAAACACAGAGTTTGCATCCGAATTTAACACAAAAGGCACAGTGCCGTCTTAAGTACAAGTGGACTGACACTCTAATTTTCTATGATTTGTACCTCTCCTGTGAGTCCAGTTTTAGATTCCGGTGCTTCACTTCAGGTTTACTGTATACCTTGCACCTTCTTATTGACGATGAAACACAGAAATTGCATCCCAATTTAATACAAAAGGCACAAAGCCGACTTAAGTACAAGAGGACTGACACTATAACTTTTTATGATTTGAACCTCTCCTGTGGGTCCAGTTTTAGATTCCGATGCTTCACTTCAGGTTGACTGTATCCGTTGGACCTTCTTATTGACGATGAAACACAGAAATTTCATCCGAATTCAATACAAAAGGCACAATGCCGACTTAAGTACAAGGGTACTCACACTCTAACTTTCTATAATTTGAACCACTCCTGTGAGTCCAGTTTTAGATTCCGATGCCTCCCTTCAGGTTTACTGTATCTCTTGGACCTTCTTATTGACGATGAAGCACAGAAATTGCATCCCAATTTAATACAAAAGGCACAAAGCCGACTTAAGTACAAGAGGACTGACACTCTAACTTTTTATGATTTGAACCTGTCCTGTGAGTCCAGTTTTAGATTCCGATGCTTCTCTTCAGGTTTATTGTATACCTTGGACCATCGTAATGACGATGAAACACAGAAATTGCATCCGAATTTAATACAAAAGGCAGAATGCCAACTTAAGTACAAGAGGACTGACTCTCTAACTTTCAATGGTTTGAACGTCTCCTGTGAGTGCAGTTTTAGATTCCGATGCTTCACTTCAGGTTTACTGTATACCTCTGAGCATCTTATTGACGATGAAACACAGAAATTGCATCCGTAGTCAATACAAAAGGTTCAATGCCGACTTAAGTACAAGAGGACTGACAAACTAACTTTCTATGATTTGAACCACTCCTGTGAGTCCAGTTTTAGATTCCGATGTTTCATTTCAGGTTTACTGTATACCTTGGACCTTCTTATTGACGATGGAGCACAGAAATTGCATCGCAATTAATTCAAAGGGCACTATGCCGACTTAAGTACAAGAGTACTCACACTCTAACGTTCTATAACTTGAAGCTCTCCTGTGAGTCCAGTTTTAGATTCCGATGCTTCACTTCAGGTTTAATGTATCCCTTGGACCATCTTATTGACGATGAAACACAGAAATTGAATCCGAATTTAATACAAAGGGCACAATGCCGACTTAAGTACAAGAGGACTGACACTCTAACTTTCTATGATTTCAACCTCTCCTGTGAGTCCACTTTAAGATTCCGATGCTTTACTTCTGGCTTTCTGTATACCTTGGCCCTTCTTATTGACGATGAAACACAGAAATTGCATCGGAATTTAATTCAAAAGTCACAATGCCGACTTAAGTACAAGAGAAATGACACTCTAGCTTTCTATGATTTGAACCTCTCCTGTGAGTCCAGTTTTAGATTCCGATGCTTCTCTTCAGGTTTTCAGTGTAGCTTGGACTTTCTTATTGAGGATGAAACACAGAAAATGCATCCGAATTTAATACAAAAGGCACAATGCCGACATAAGTACAAGAGGACTCACACTCTCACTTTCTATGATTTGAACCACTCCTGTGAGTCCAGTTTTAGATTCCAATGCTTCACTTCAGGTTTACTGTATCCCTTGGTCCTTCTTATTGACGATGAAACACAGAGTTTGCATCCGAATTTAACACAAAAGTCACAATGCCGACTTAAATACAAGAGGACTTACACTATAATTTTCTATGATTTGTACCTCTCCTGTGAGTCCAGTTTTAGATTCCGATGCTTCACTTCAGGTTTACTGTATACCTTGCACCTTCTTATTGACGATGAAACACAGAAATTGCATCCGAATTTAATACAGAATGCACAAAGCCGACTTAAGTACAAGAGGACTGACACTATAACTTTCTATGATTTGAACCTCTCCTGTAGGTCCAGTTTTAGATTCCGATGCTTCACTTCAGGTTGACTGTATCCGTTGGACCTTCTTATTGACGATGAAACACAGAGTTTGCATCCGAAATTAATACACAAGGCACAATGCCGACTTAAGTAAAAGAAGACTGACACTCTCACTTTCTATGATTTGAACCTCTCCTGTGAGTCCAGTTTTAGATTCCGATGCTTCTCTTTAGGTTTACTGTGTACCTTGGACCTTCTTATTGACGATGAAGCACTGAAATTGTATCGAAATTAAATTCAAAAGGCACTATGCCGAGTTAAGTACAAGAGGACTGACACTCTAACTCACTATGTTCTAAACCTCTCCTGTGAGTCCAGTTTTAGATTCCCATGCTTCACATCAGGTTAACTGTATACCTCGGACATTCTTATTGACGATGAAACACAGAATTTGCATCCGAAATTAATACACAAGGCACAATGCCGACTTAAGTACAAGGGGACTGATACTCTAACTTTCTATGATTTCAACCTCTCCTGTGAGTCCAGTTTTAGATTCCGATGCGTCACTTCAGGTTTACTGCATCCCTTGGGCCTTCTTATTGACGATGAAACACAGAGTTTGCATCCGAAATTAATACACAAGGCACAATGCCGACTTAAGTAAAAGAAGACTGACACTCTCACTTTCTATGATTTGAACCTCTCTTGTGAGTCCAGTATTAGATCCCGATGCTTCACTTCAGGTTTACTGTATCCTTTGGTCTTTCGTATTGACGATGAAACACCGAAATTACATCCGAATTTAATACAAAAGGCACAATGTCGACTTAAGTACAAGAGGACTGACACTCTCACTTTCTATGATTTTAACCTCTCCTGTGAGTCCAGTTTTAGATTCCGATGCTTCACTTCAGGTTTTCTGTATCCCATGGACCTTCTTATTGACGATGAAAAACATAAATTGAATCCGAATTTAATAGAAAAGGCACAATGCCGACTTAAGAACAAGAGGACTGACACTCTCACTTGCTATGATTTGAACCACTCCTGTGAGTTGAGTGATAGATTCCAATGCTTCACTTCAGGTTTACTGTTTCCCTTGGACCTTCTTATTGACGATGAAAAACAGAAATTCCATCCGAATTTAATACAAAAGGCACAATACCGACTTAAGTACAAGAGGATTGACACTCTCACTTTCTATCATTTGAACCTCTCCTGTGAGTCCAGTTTTAGATTCCGATGCTTAACTTCAGGTTTACTGTATCCCTTGTACGTCCTTATTGACGATGAAACACAGAAATTGCATCCAAATTTAATACAAAAGACACAATAACGACTTAAGTACTAGAGGAGTGACACTCTAACACTCTATGATTTGAACCTCGCCTATGAGTCCAATTTTAGATTCCGATGCTTCACTTCAAGTTTACTGTATCCCTTGGACTTTCATATTGACGATGAAACACAGAAATTGCCTCTGATTTTAATACAAAATGCACAATGCCGACTTAAGTACAAGAGGAGTGTCACTCTAACTCACTATGATTTGAACCTCCAGTGAGTCCAGTTTTAGATTCCAATGCTTCACTTCAGCTTTACTGTATCCCTTGGACCTTCTTATTGACGATGAACACAGAAATTGCATCCGTATTTAATACAAAAGGCACAAAGCCGACTTAAGTAAAAGAGGACTGACACTCTAACTCTCTATGAATTGGATCACTCCTGTGAGTCCAGTTTTAGATTCCGATGCTTCACTTCAGGTGTACTGTATCCCTTGGACCTTTTTATTGACGATGAAACACAGAAATTGCATCGGAATTTAATACAAAAGGCACAATACCGACTTAAGTACAATAGGAGTGACACTCTTACTCTCTATGATTTGAACCTCTTCTTTGAGTCCAGTTTTAGATTCCGATGCTTCACTTCAGGTTTTTACTATCCCTTGGACATTCTTATTGACGATGAAACACAGAAATTGGATCCGAATTTTATACAAACGGCACAATGCCGTCTTAAGTACAAGAGGACTGACACTCTAACTTTCTATGATTTGAACCTCTCCTGTGAGTCCAGTTTTAGATTCCGATGCTTCACTTCAGGTTTACTGTATACCTTGCACATTCTTATTAACGATGAAACACAGAAATTCCATCCGAATTTAATACAAAAAGCATAATGCCGACTTAAGTACAAGAGGACTGGCACTCTCACTTTCTATGATTTGAACCTCTCCTGTGAGTCCAGTTTTAGATTCCGATGCTTCACTTCAGGTTTACTGGATCCCTTGGACCTTCTTATTGACGATGAAACACAGAAAATGCATCCGAATTTAATACAAAAGGCACAATGCCGACATAAGTACAAGCGGACTCACACTCTCACTTTCTATGATTTGAACCTCTCCTGTGAGTCCAGTTTTAGATTCCGATGCTTCACTTCAGGTTTACTGGATCCCTTGGACCTTCTTATTGACGATGAAACACAGAAATTTCATCCGAATTCAATACAAAAGGCACAATGCCGACTTAAGTACAAGGGTACTCACACTCTAACTTTCTATAATTTGAACCACTCCTGTGAGTCCAGTTTTAGATTCCGATGCCTCCCTTCAGGTTTACTGTATCTCTTTTACCTTCTTATTGACGATGAAGCACAGAAATTGCATCCGAATTTAATACAAAAGGCACAATGCCGTCATAAGTACAATAGGACTGACACTATAACTTTTTATGATTTGAACCTCTCCTGTGAGTCCAGTTTTAGATTCCGATGCTTCTCTTCAGGTTTATTGTATACCTTGGACCATCGTAATGACGATGAAACACTGAAATTGCATCCGAATTTAATACAAAAGGCAGAATGCCAACTTAAGTACAAGAGGACTGACTCTCTAACTTTCAATGGTTTGAACCTCTCCTGTGAGTGCAGTTTTAGATTCCGATGCTTCACTTCAGGTTTACTGTATACCTCTGAGCATCTTATTGACGATGAAACACAGAAATTGCATCCGTAGTCAATACAAAAGGTTCAATGCCGACTTAAGTACAAGAGGACTGACAAACTAACTTTCTATGATTTGAAATACTCCTGTGAGTCCAGTTTTAGATTCCGATGTTTCATTTCAGGTTTACTGTATACCTTGGACCTTCGTATTGACGATGGAGCACAGAAATTGCATCGCAATTAATTCAAAGGGCACTATGCCGACATAAGTACAAGAGTACTGACACTCTAACGTTCTATGACTTGAAGCTCTCCTGTGAGTCCAGTTTTAGATTCCGATGCTTCACTTCAGGTTTAATGTATCCCTTGGACCATCTTATTGACGATGAAACACAGAAATTGAATCCGAATTTAATACAAAGGGCACAATGCCGACTTAAGTACAAGAGGACTGACACTCTAACTTTCTATGATTTCAACCTCTCCTGTGAGTCCACTTTATGATTCCGATGCTTCACTTCTGGCTTTCTGTATACCTTGGCCCTCCTTATTGACGATGAAACACAGAAATTGCATCGGAATTTAATTCAAAAGTCACAATGCCGTCTTAAGTACAAGAGAAATGAAACTCTAACTTTCTATGATTTGAACCTCTCCTGTGAGTCCAGTTTTAGATTCCGATGCTTCTCTTCAGGTTTTCAGTGTACCTTGGACTTTCTTATTGAGGATGAAACACAGAAAATGCATCCGAATTTAATACAAAAGGCACAATGCCGACATAACTACAAGGGGACTCACACTCTCACTTTCTATGATTTGAACCACTCCTGTGAGTCCAGTTTTAGATTCCAATGCTTCACTTCAGGTTTACTGTATCCCTTGGTCCTTCTTATTCACGATGAAACACAGAGTTTGCATCCGAATTTAACACAAAAGGCACAATGCCGACTTAAATACAAGAGGACTTACACTATAACTTTCTATGATTTGTACCTCTCCTGTGAGTCCAGTTTTAGATTCCGATGCTTCACTTCAGGTTTACTGTATACCTTGCACCTTCTTATTGACGATGAAACACAGAAATTGCATCCGAATTTAATACAGAATGCACAAAGCCGACTTAAGTACAAGAGGACTGACACTATAACTTTCTATGATTTGAACCTCTCCTGTAGGTCCAGTTTTAGATTCCGATGCTTCACTTCAGGTTGACTGTATCCGTTGGACCTTCTTATTGACGATGAAACACAGAAAATACATCCGAATTTAATACAAAAGGCACAATGCCGACGAAAGTACAAGAAGACTCACACTCTCACTTTCTATGATTTGAACCACTCCTGTGAGCCCAGTTTTAGATTCCGATGCTTCACTTCAGGTTTACTGTATCCCTTAGTCCTTCTTATTGACGATGAAACACAGAGTTTGCATCCGAATTTAACACAAAAGGCACAATGCCGTCTTAAATACAAGAGGAGTGACACTCTTACTCTCTATGATTTGAACCTCTTCTTTGAGTCCAGTTTTAGATTCCGATGCTTCACTTCAGGTTTTTTGTATCCCTTGGACCTTCTTATTGACGATGAAACACAGAAATTGTATCCGAATTTTATACAAACGGCACAATGCCGTCTTAAGTACAAGAGGACTGACACTCTAACTTTCTATGATTTGAACCTCTCCTGTGAGTCCAGTTTTAGATTCCGATGCTTCACTTCAGGTTTACTGTATACCTTGCACATTCTTATTGACGATGAAACACAGAAATTCCATCCGAATTTAATACAAAAAGCATAATGCCGACTTAAGTACAAGAGGACTGGCACTCTCACTTTTTATGATTTGAACCTCTCCTGTGAGACCAGTTTTAGATTCCGATGCTTCACTTTAGGTTTACTGGATCCCTTGGACCTTCTTATTGACGATGAAACACAGAAAATGCATCCGAATTTAATACAAAAGGCATAATGCCGACATAAGTACAGGCGGACTCACACTCTCACATTCTATGATTTGAACCTCTCCTGTGAGTCCAGTTTTAGATTCCGATGCTTCACTTCAGGTTTACTGTATCCCTAGGTCCTTCTTATTGACGATGAAACACAGAGTTTGCATCCGAATTTAACACAAAAGGCACAATGCCGACTTAAGTACAAGTGGACTGACTCTCTAATTTTCTATGATTTGTACCTCTCCTGTGAGTCCAGTTTTAGATTCCGGTGCTTCACTTCAGGTTTACTGTATACCTTGCACCTTCTTGTTGACGATGAAACACAGAAGTTGCATCCGAATTTAATACAAAAGGCACAAAGCCGACTTAAGTACAAGAGGACTGACGCTATAAGTTTCTATGATTTGAACCTCTCCTGTGGGTCCAGTTTTAGATTCCGATGCTTCACTTCAGGTTGACTGTATCCGTTAGACCTTCTTATTGACGAAGAAACACAGAAATTGCATCCGAATTCAATACAAAAGGCACAATGCCGACTTAAGTACAAGGGTACTCACACTCTAACTTTCTATAATTTGAACCACTCCTGTAAGTCCAGTTTTAGATTCCGATGCCTCACTTCAGATTTACTGTATCTCTTGGACCTTCTTATTGACGATGAAGCACAGAAATTGCATCCGAATTTAATACAAAAGGCACAATGCAGTCATAAGTACAATTGGACTGACACTCTAAATTTTTATGATTTGAACCTCTCCTGTGAGTCCAGTTTTAGATTCCGATGCTTCTCTTCAGGTTTATAGTATACCTTGGACCTTCGTATTGACGATGAAACACAGAAATTGCATCCGAATTTAATACAAAAGGCAGAATGCCAACTTAAGTACAAGAGGACTGACTCTCAAACTTTCTATGGTTTGAACCTCTCCTGTGAGTGCAGTTTTAGATTCCGATGCTTCACTTCAGGTTTACTGTATACCTCTGAGCAGCTTATTGACGATGAAACACAGAAATTGCATCCGAAGTCAATACAAAAGTTTCAATGCCGACTTAAGTACAAAAGGGCTGACAAACTAACTTTCTATGATTTGAACCTCTCCTGTGAGTCCAGTTTTAGATTCCGATGTTTCATTTCAGGTTTACTGTATACCTTGGACCTTCTTATTGACGATGGAACACAGAAATTGGATCGCAATTACTTCAAAGGGCACAATGCCGACTTAAGTACAAGAGTACTGACACTCTAACTTTCTATTTCTTGAAGCTCTCCTGTGAGTCCAGTTTTAGATTCCGATGCTTCACTTCAGGTTTAATGTATCCCTTGGACCATCTTATTGACGATGAAACACAGAAATTGAATCCGAATTTAATACAAAGGGCACAATGCCGACTTAAGTACAAGAGGACTAACACTCTAACTTTCTATGATTTCAACCTCTCCTGTGAGTCCACTTTATGATTCCGATGCTTCACTTCTGGCTTTCTGTATACCTTGGCCCTTCTTATTGGCGATGAAACACAGAAATTGCATCGGAATTTAATTCAAAAGCCACAATGCCGACTTAAGTACAAGAGAACTGACACTCTAACTTTCTATGATTTGAACCTCTCCTGTGAGTCCAGTTTTAGATTCCTATGCTTCTCTTCAGGTTTACTGTGTACCTTGGACTTTCTTAATGACGATGATACACAGAAAATGCATCCGAATTTAATACAAAAGGCACAATGCCGACATAAGTACAAGAGGACTCACACTCTCACTTTCTATGATTTGAACCATTCCTGTGAGTCCAGTTTTAGATTCCGATGCTTCACTTCAGGTTTACTGTATCTCTTGGTCCTTCTTATTGACGATGAAACACAGAGTTTGCATCCGAATTTAACACAAAAGGCACAATGCCGACTTAAATACAA
Source organism: Schistocerca piceifrons (assembly GCF_021461385.2). Taxonomy (NCBI): domain Eukaryota; kingdom Metazoa; phylum Arthropoda; class Insecta; order Orthoptera; family Acrididae; genus Schistocerca; species Schistocerca piceifrons. The sequence goes on along the minus strand of NW_025728961.1, from coordinate 41,002 downwards.
GAGGACTGACACTATAATTTTCTATGATTTGTACCTCTCCTGTGGGTCCAGTTTTAGATTCCGATGCTTCACTTCAGGTTGACTGTATCCGTTGGACCTTCTTATTGACGATGAAACACAGAAAATACATCCGAATTTAATACAAAAGGCACAATGCCGACATAAGTACAAGAAGACTCACACTCTCACTTTCTATGATTTGAACCACTCCTGTGAGTCCAGTTTTAGATTCCGATGATTCACTTCAAGTTTACTGTATCCCTTAGTCCATCTTATTGACGATGAAACACAGAGTTTGCATCCGAATTTATCACAAAAGGCACAATGCCGACTTAAGTACAAGAGGAGTGACACTCTTACACTCTATGATTTGAACGTCTTCTTTGAGTCCAGTTTTAGATTCCAATGCTTCACTTCAGGTTTTTTGTATCCCTTGGACCTTCTTATTGACGATGAAACACAGAAATTGTATCCGAATTTTACACAAACGTCACAATTCCGTCTTAAGTACAAGAGGACTGACACTCTAACTTTCTATGATTTGAACCTCTCCTGTGAGTCCAGTTTTAGGTTCCGATGCTTCACTTCAGGTTTACTGTATACCTTGCACATTCTTATTGACGATGAAACACAGATATTCCATCCGAATTTAATACAAAAAGCATAATGCCGACTTAAGTACAAGAGGACTGGCACTCTCACTTTCTATGATTTGAACCTCTCCTGTGAGTCCAGTTTTAGATTCCGATGCTTCACTTCAGGTTTACTGGATCCCTTGGACCTTCTTATTGACGATGAAACACAGAAAATGCATCCGAATTTAATACAAAAGGCACAATGCCGACATAAGTACAAGCGGACCCACACTCTCACTTTCTATGATTTGAACCTCTCCTGTGAGTCCAGTTTTAGATTCCGATGCTTCACTTCAGGTTTGCTGTATCCTTTGGTCCTTCATATTGGCGATGAACTACAGAGTTTGCATCCGAATATAACACAAAAGGCACAATGCCGACTTAAGTACAAGTGGACTGACACTTCAATTTTCTATGATTTGTACCTCTCCTGTGAGTCCAGTTTTAGATTCCGGTGCTGCACTTCAGGTTTACTGTATACCTTGCACCTTCTTATTGACGATGAAACACAGAAATTGCATGCGAATTTAATACAAAAGGAACAAAGCCGACTTAAGTACAAGCGGACTGACACTATAACTTTCTGTGATTTAAATCTCTCCTTTGAGTCCAGTTTTAGATTCCGATGCTTCACTTCAGGTTTACTGTATACCTTGCACCTTCTTATTGACGATGAAACACAGAAATAGCATCCGAATTTAATACAAAAGGCACAAAGCCGACTTAAGTGCAAGGGGACTAACACTATAACTTTCTATGATTTGAACCTCTCCTGTGGGTCCAGTTTTAGATTCCGATGCTTCACTTCAGGTTGACTGCATCCGTTGGACCTTCTTACTGACGATGAAACACAGAAAATACATTCGAATTTAATACAAAAGTCACAAAGCCGACATAAGTACAAGAAGACTCACACTCTCATTTTCTATGATTTGAACCACTCCTGTGAGTCCAGTTTTAGATTCCGATGCTTCACTTCAAGTTTACTGTATCCCTTAGTCCATCTTATTGACGATGAAACACAGAGTTTGCATCCGAATTTAACACAAAAGGCACAATGCCGACTTAAATACAAGAGGAGTGACACTCTTACTCTCTATGATTTGAACCTCTTCTTTGAGTCCTGTTTTAGATTCCGATGCTTCACTTCAGGTTTTTTGTATCCCTTGGACCTTCTTATTGACGATGAAACACAGAAATTGTATCCGAATTTTATACAAACGGCACAATGCCGTCTTAAGTACAAGAGGACTGACACTCTAACTTTCTATGATTTGAACCTCTCCTGTGAGTCCAGTTTTAGATTCCGATGCTTCACTTCTGGTTTACTGTATACCTTGCACCTTCTTATTGACGATGAAACACAGAAATTGCATCCGAATTTAATACAAAAGGCACAAAGCCGACTTAAGTACAAGCGGACTGACACTACAACTTTCTATGTTTTGACCTCTCCTGTGGGTCCAGTCTTAGATTCCGATGCTTCACTTCAGGTTGACTGTATCCGTTGGACCTTCTTATGGACGATGAAACACAGAAATTGCATCCGAATTCAATACAAAAGGCACAATGCCGACTTAAGTACAAGGGTACTCACACTCCAACTTTCTATAATTTGAACCACTCCTGTGAGTCCAGTTTTAGATTCCGATGCCTCACTTCAGGTTTACTGTATCTCTTGGACCTTCTTATTGACGATGAAGCACAGAAATTGCATCCGAATTTAATACATAAGGCACAATGCCGTCATAAGTACAATAGGACTGACACTCTAACTTTTTATGATTTGAACCTCTCCTGTGAGTCCAGTTTTAGATTCCGATGCTTCTCTTCAGGTTTATTGTATACCTTGGACCTTCGTATTGACGATGAAACACAGAAATTGCATCCAAATTCAATACAAAAGGCAGAATGCCAACTTAAGTACAAGAGGACTGACTCCCTAACTTTCTATGGTTTGAACCTCTCCTGTGAGTGCAGTTTTAGATTCCGATGCTTCACTTCAGGTTTACTGTATACCTGTGAGCATCTTATTGACGATGAAACACAGAAATTGCATCCGAAGTCAATACAAAAGGTTCAATGGCGACTTAAGTACAAGAGGACTGACAAACTAACTTTCTATGATTTGAACCTCTCCTGTGAGTCCAGTTTTAGATTCCGATGTTTCATTTCAGGTTTACTGTATAACTTGGACCTTCTTATTGATGATGGAACACAGAAATTGCATCGCAATTAATTCAAAGGGCACAATGCCGACTTAAGTACAAGAGTACTGACACTCTAACATTCTATGACTTGAAGCTCTCCTGTGAGTCCAGTTTTAGATTCCGATGCTTCACTTCAGGTTTAATGTATCCCTTGGACCATCTCATTGACGATGAAACACAGAAATTGAATCCGAATTTAATACAAAGGGCACAATGCCGACTTAAGTACAAGAGGACTGACACTCTAACTTTCTACGATTTCAACCTCTCCTGTGGGTCCACTTTATGATTCCGATGCTTCACTTCTGGCTTTCTGTATACCTTGGCCCTTCTTATTGACGATGAAACACAGAAATTGCATCGGAATTTCATTCAAAAGTCACAATGCCGACTTAAGTACAAGAGAACTGACACTCTAATTTTCTGTGATTTGAACCTCTCCTGTGAGTCCAGTTTTAGATTCCGATGCTTCTCTTCATGTTTACTGTGTACCTTGGACTTTCTTATTGACGATGAAACACAGAAAATGCATCCGAATTTAATACAAAAGGCACAATGCCGACATAAGTACAAGAGGACTCACACTCTGACTTTCTATTATTTGAACCACTCCTGTGAGTCCAGTTTTAGATTCCGATGCTTCACTTCAGGTTTACTGTATCCCTTGGTCCTTCTTATTGACGATGAAACACAGAGTTTGCATCCGAATTTAACACAAAAGGCACAATGCCGACTTAAATACAAGAGGACTGACACTATAATTTTCTATGATTTGTACCTCTCCTGTGAGTCCAGTTTTAGATTCCGATGCTTCACTTCAGATTTACTGTATAGCTTGCACATTCTTATTGACGATGAAACACAGAAATTGCATCCGAATTTAATACAAAAGGCACAAAGATGACTATAACTTTCTATGATTTGAACCTCTATTGTGGGTCCTGTTTTAGATTCCGATGCTTCACTTCAGGTTGACTGTATCCGTTGGACCATCTTATTGACGATGAAACACAGATAATACATCCGAATTTAATACAAAAGGCACAATGCCGACATAAGTACAAGAAGACTCACACTCTCACTTTCTATGATTTGAACCACTCCTGTGAGTCCAGTTTTAGATACCGATGCTTCACTTCAGGTTTACTGTATCCCTTAGTCTTTCTTATTGACAATGAAACACAGAGTTTGCATCCGAATTTAACACAAAAGGCACAATGACGACTTAAATACAAGAGGACTGACACTCTAATTTTCTATGATTTGTACCTCTCCTGTGAGTCCAGTTTTAGATTCCGATGCCTCACTTCAGGTTTACTGTATTCCTTGGACCTTCTTATTGACGATGATGCACAGAAATTGCATCCGAATTTAATACAAAAGGCACTTGCCGACTTAAGTACAACAGGACTGACACTCTCAGTTTCTATGATTTAAACCTCTCCTGTGAGTCAAGTTTTAGATTCCGATGCTTCACTTCAGGTTTACTGTATACCTTGCACCTTCTTATTGACGATGAAACACAGAAATTGCATCCGAATTTAATACAAAATGCACAATGCCGACCTAAGTACAATAGGACTGACACTCAAACTTTCTATGATTTGAACCTCTCCTGTGAGTCCAGATTTAGATTCCTATGCTTCACTTCAGGTTTACTGTGTACCTTGGACCTTCTTATTGACGATGGAACACAGAAATTGCATCGCAATTAATTCAAAGGGCACAATGCCGACTTAAGTACAAGAGTACTGACACTCTAACTTTCTATACTTGAAACTCTCCTGTGAGTCCAGTTTTAGATTCCCATGCTTCACTTCAGTTTTACTGTATACCTTGGACCATTTTATTGACGATGAAACACAGAAATTGAATCCGAATTTAATACAAAAGGCACAATGCCGACTTAAGTACAAGAGGACTGACACTCTAACTTTCAATGATTTCAACCTCTCCTGTGAGTCCAGTTTATGATTCCGATGCATCACTTCTGGCTTTCTGTATACCTTGGACCTTCTTATTGACGATGAAACACAGAAATTGCATCGGAATTAAATTCAAAAGTCACAATGCCGACTTAAGTACACGAGGACTGACACTCTAACTTTCTATGATTTGAACCTCTCCTGTGAGTCCAGTTTTAGATTCCGATGCTTCTCTTCAGGTTTACTGTGTACCTTGGACCTTCTTATTGACGATGAAGCACTGAAATTGCATCGAAATTAAATTCAAAAGGCACAATGCCGAGTTAAGTGCAAGAGGACTGTCACTCTAACTCACTATGCACTGAACCTCTTCTGTGAATCCAGTTTTAGATTCCGATGCTTCACATCAGGTTTACTGTATACCTCGGACCTTCTTATTGACGATGAAACACAGAAATTGCATCCGAATTTAATACAAAAAGGCACAATGCCGACTTAAGTACAACAGGGCTGACACTCTAACTTACTATGATTTGAACCTCTCCTGCGAGTCCAGTTTTAGATTCTGATGCTTCACTTGAGGTTTACTGTGTACCTTGGACCTTCTTATTGACGATAAAACACAGAATTTGCATCCGAATTTAATACAAAAGGCACAATGCCGACTTAAGTACAAGAGGACTGATACTCTAACTTTCTATGATTTTAACCTCTCCTGTGAGTCCAGGTTTAGATTCCTATGCTTCACTTCAGGTTTACTGCATCCCTTGGACCTTCATATTGACGATGAAACACAGAGTTTGCATCCGAATTTAATACACAAGGCACAATGCCGACGTAAGTAAAAGAAGACTGACACTTTCACTTTCTATGATTTGAACCTCTACTGTGAGTGCAGTTTTAGATCCCGATGCTTCACTTCAGGTTTACGGTTTCCTTTGGACTTTCGTATTGACGATGAAACACAGAAATTACATCCGAATTTAATACAAAAGTCACAATGCCGACTTAAGTGCAAGAGGACTCACACTCTCACTTTCTATGATTTGAACCTCTCCTGTGAGTCCAGTTTTAGATTCCGATGCTTCACTTCAGGTTTACTGTATCCCTTGGTCCTTCTTATTGACGATGAAACACAGAGTTTGCATCCGAATTTAACACAAAAGGCACAATGCCGACTTAAGTACAAGGGAACTCACACTCTAACTTTCTATAATTTGAACCTCTCTCGTGAGTCCAGTTTTAGATTCCGATGCTTCACTTCAGGTTTGCTGTATCCTTTGGTCCTTCATATTGACGATGAACTACAGAGTTTGCATCCGAATTTAACACAAAAGGCACAATGCCGACTTAAGTACAAGTGGACTGACACTCTAATTTTCTATGATTTGTACCTCTCCTGTGAGTCCAGTTTTAGATTCCGGTGCTTCACCTCAGGTTTACTGTATACCTTGCACCTTCTTATTGACGATGAAACACAGAAATTGCATCCGAATTTAATACAAAAGGCACAAAGCCGACTTAAGTACAAGCGGACTGACACTATAACTTTCTATGATTTAAACCTCTCCTGTGAGTCCAGTTTTAGATTCCTATGCTTCTCTTCAGGTTTACTGTGTACCTTGGACTTTCTTATTGACGATGAAACACAGAAAATGCATCCAAATTTAATACAAAAGGCACAATGCCGACATAAGTACAAGAGGACTCACACTTTCACTTTCTATGATTTGAACCATTCCTGTGAGTCCAGTTTTAGATTCCGATGCTTCACTTCAGGTTTACTGTATCCCTTGGTCCTTCTTATTGGCGATGAAACACAGAGTTTGCATCCGAATTTCACACAAAAGGCACAATCCCGACTTAAATTCAAGAGGACTGACACTCTTACTCTCTATGATTTGAACCTCTTCTTTGAGTCCAGTTTTAGATTCCGATGCTTCACTTCAGGTTTTTTGTATCCCTTGGACCTTCTTATTGACGATGAAACACAGAAATTGTATCCGAATTTTATACAAACCGCACAATGCCGTCTTAAGTACAAGAGGACTGACACTCTAACTTTCTATGATTTGAACCTCTCCTGTGAGTCCAGTTTTAGATTCCGATGCTTCACTTCAGGTCTACTGTATACCTTGCACATTCTTATTGACGATGAAACACAGAAATTCCATCCGAATTTAATACAAAAAGCATAATGCCGACGTAAGTACATGAGGACTGGCACTCTCACTTTCTATGATTTGAACCTCTCCTGTGAGACCAGTTTTAGATTCCGATGCTTCACTTCAGGTTTACTGGTTCCCTTGGACCTTCTTATTTACGATGAAACACAGAAAATGCATCCGAATTCAATACAAAAGGCACAATGCCGACATAAGTACAGGCGGACTCACACTCTCACTTTCTATGATTTGAACCTCTCCTGTGAGTCCAGTTTTAGATTCCGATGCTTCACTTCAGGTTTACTGTATCCCTAGATCCTTCTTATTGACGATGAAACACAGAGTTTGCATCCGAATTTAACACAAAAGGCACAATGCCGACTTAAGTACAAGTGGACTGACTCTCTAATTTTCTATGATTTGTACGTCTCCTGTGAGTCCAGTGTTAGATTCCGGTGCTTCACTTCAGGTTTACTGTATACCTTGCACCTTCTTATTGACGATGAAACACAGAAATTGCATCCGAATTTAATACAAAAGGCACAAAGCCGACTTAAGTACAAGCGGACTGACACTATAACTTTCAATGATTTCAACCTCTCCTGTGAGTCCAGTTTATGATTCCGATGCATCACTTCTGGCTTTCTGTATACCTTGGACCTTCTTATTGACGATGAAACACAGAAATTGCATCGGAATTAAATTCAAAAGGCACAATGCCGACTTAAGTACACGAGGACTGACACTCTAACTTTCTATGATTTGAACCCCTCCTGTGAGTCCAGTTTTAGATTCCGATGCTTCACTTCAGATTTACTGTATAGCTTGCACATTCTTATTGACGATGAAACACAGAAATTGCATCCGAATTTAATACAAAAGGCACAAAGCCGACTTAAGTACAAGAGGACTGACACTATAACTTTCTATGATTTGAACCTCTATTGTGGGTCCTGTTTTAGATTCCGATGCTTCACTTAAGGTTGACTGTATCCGTTGGACCATCTTATTGACGATGAAACACAGATAATACATCCGAATTTAATACAAAAGGCACAATGCCGACATAAGTACAAGAAGACTCACACTCTCACTTTCTATGATTTGAACCACTCCTGTGAGTCCAGTTTTAGATTCCGATGCTTCACTTCAGGTTTACTGTATCCCTTAGTCCTTCTTATTGACAATGAAACACAGAGTTTGCATCCGAATTTAACACAAAAGGCACAATGCCGACTTAAATGCAAGAGGACTGACACTCTAATTTTCTATGATTTGTACCTCTCCTGTGAGTCCAGTTTTAGATTCCGATGCCTCACTTCAGGTTTACTTTATTCCTTGGACCTTCTTATTGACGATGATGCACAGAAATTGCATCCGAATTTAATACAAAAGGCACTTGCCGACTTAAGTACAACAGGACTGACACTCTCAGTTTCTATGATTTAAACCTCTCCTGTGAGTCAAGTTTTAGATTCCGATGCTTCACTTCAGGTTTACTGTATACCTTGCACCTTCTTATTGACGATGAAACACAGAAATTGCATCCGAATTTAATACAAAATGCACAATGCCGACCTAAGTACAATAGGACTGACACTCAAACTTTCTATGATTTGAACCTCTCCTGTGAGTCCAGATTTAGATTCCTATGCTTCACTTCAGGTTTACTGTGTACCTTGGACCTTCTTATTGACGATGGAACACAGAAATTGCATCGCAATTAATTCAAAGGGCACAATGCCGACTTAAGTACAAGAGTACAGACACTCTAACTTTCTATACTTGAAACTCTCCTGTGAGTCCAGTTTTAGATTCCCATGCTTCACTTCAGTTTTACTGTATACCTTGGACCATTTTATTGACGATGAAACACAGAAATTGAATCCGAATTTAATACAAAAGGCACAATGCCGACTTAAGTACAAGAGGACTGACACTCTAACTTTCAATGATTTCAACCTCTCCTGTGAGTCCAGTTTATGATTCCGATGCATCACTTCTGGCTTTCTGTATACCTTGGACCTTCTTATTGACGATGAAACACAGAAATTGCATCGGAATTAAATTCAAAAGTCACAATGCCGACTTATGTACACGAGGACTGACACTCTAACTTTCTATGATTTGAACCTCTCCTGTGAGTCCAGTTTTAGATTCCGATGCTTCTCTTCAGGTTTACTGTGTACCTTGGACCTTCTTATTGACGATGAAGCACTGAAATTGCATCGAAATTAAATTCAAAAGGCACAATGCCGAGTTAAGTGCAAGAGGACTGTCACTCTAACTCACTATGCACTGAACCTCTTCTGTGAATCCAGTTTTAGATTCCGATGCTTCACATCAGGTTTACTGTATACCTCGGACCTTCTTATTGACGATGAAACACAGAAATTGCATCCGAATTTAATACAAAAGGCACAATGCCGACTTAAGTACAAGAGGGCTGACACTCTAACTTACTATGATTTGAACCTCTCCTGCGAGTCCAGTTTTAGATTCTGATGCTTCACTTGAGGTTTACTGTGTACCTTGGACCTTCTTATTGACGATAAAACACAGAATTTGCATCCGAATTTAATACAAAAGGCACAATGCCGACTTAAGTACAAGAGGACTGATACTCTAACTTTCTATGATTTTAACCTCTCCTGTGAGTCCAGGTTTAGATTCCTATGCTTCACTTCAGGTTTACTGCATCCCTTGGACCTTCATATTGACGATGAAACACAGAATTTGCATCCGAATTTAATACACAAGGCACAATGCCGACGTAAGTAAAAGAAGACTGACACTTTCACTTTCTATGATTTGAACCTCTCCTGTGAGTCCAGTTTTAGATCCCGATGCTTCACTTCAGGTTTACGGTTTCCTTTGGACTTTCGTATTGACGATGAAACACAGAAATTACATCCGAATTTAATACAAAAGTCACAATGCCGACTTAAGTACAAGAGGACTGACACTCTCACTTTCTATGATTTGGACCTCTCCTGTGAGTGCAGTTTTAGATTCCGATGCTTCACTTCAGATTTACTGTATCCAATGGACCTTCTTATTGACGATGAAACACATAAATTGCATTCGAATTTAATAGAAAATGCACAATGCCGACATAAGTGCAAGAGGACTCACACTCTCACTTTCTATGACTTGAACCTCTCCTGTGAGTCCAGTTTTAGATTCCGAAGCTTCACTTCAGGTTTACTGTATCCCTTGGTCCTTCTTATTGACGATGAAACACAGAGTTTGCATCCGAATTTAACACAAAAGGCACAATGCCGACTTAAGTACAAGGGAACTCACACTCTAACTTTCTATAATTTGAACCTCTCTCGTGAGTCCAGTTTTAGATTCCGATGCTTCACTTCAGGTTTGCTGTATCCTTTGGTCCTTCATATTGACGATGAACTACAGAGTTTGCATCCGAATTTAACACAAAAGGCACAATGCCGACTTAAGTACAAGTGGACTGACACTCTAATTTTCTATGATTTGTACCTCTCCTGTGAGTCCAGTTTTAGATTCCGGTGCTTCACCTCCGGATTACTGTATACCTTGCACCTTCTTATTGACGATGAAACACAGAAATTGCATCCGAATTTAATACAAAAGGCACAAAGCCGACTTAAGTACAAGCGGACTGACACTATAACTTTCTATGATTTAAACCTCTCCTGTGAGTCCAGTTTTAGATTCCTATGCTTCTCTTCAGGTTTACTGTGTACCTTGGACTTTCTTATTGACGATGAAACACAGAAAATGCATCCAAATTTAATACAAAAGGCACAATGCCGACATAAGTACAAGAGGACTCACACTCTCACTTTCTATGATTTGAACCATTCCTGTGAGTCCAGTTTTAGATTCCGATGCTTCACTTCAGGTTTACTGTATCCCTTGGTCCTTCTTATTGGCGATGAAACACAGAGTTTGCATCCGAATTTCACACAAAAGGCACAATCCCGACTTACATTCAAGAGGACTGACACTATAATTTTCTATGAGATGTACCTCTCCTTTGAGTCCAGTTTTAGATTCCGATGCTTCACTTCAGGTTTACTGTATACCTTGCACCTTCTTATTGACGATGAAACACAGAACTAGCATCCGAATTTAATACAAAAGGCACAAAGCCGACTTAAGTGCAAGGGGACTAACACTATAACTTTCTATGATTTGAACCTCTCCTGTGGGTCCAGTTTTAGATTCCGATGCTTCACTTCAGGTTTACTGGTTCCCTTGGACCTTCTTATTTACGATGAAACACAGAAAATGCATCCGAATTTAATACAAAAGGCACAATGCCGACATAAGTACAGGCGGACTCACACTCTCACTTTCTATGATTTGAACCTCTCCTGTGAGTCCAGTTTTAGATTCCGATGCTTCACTTCAGGTTTACTGTATCCCTAGATCCTTCTTATTGACGATGAAACACAGAGTTTGCATCCGAATTTAACACAAAAGGCACAATGCTGACTTAAGTACAAGTGGACTGACTCTCTAATTTTCTATGATTTGTACGTCTCCTGTGAGACCAGTTTTAGATTCCGGTGCTTCACTTCAGGTTTACTGTATACCTTGCACCTTCTTATTGACGATGAAACACAGAAATTGCATCCGAATTTAATACAAAAGGCACAAAGCCGACTTAAGTACAAGCGGACTGACACTATAACTTTCAATGATTTCAACCTCTCCTGTGAGTCCAGTTTATGATTCCGATGCATCACTTCTGGCTTTCTGTATACCTTGGACCTTCTTATTGACGATGAAACACAGAAATTGCATCGGAATTAAATTCAAAAGTCACAATGCCGACTTAAGTACACGAGGACTGACACTCTAACTTTCTATGATTTGAACCTCTCCTGTGAGTCCAGTTTTAGATTCCGATGCTTCTCTTCAGGTTTACTGTGTACCTTGGACCTTCTTATTGACGATGAAGCACTGAAATTGCATCGAAATTAAATTCAAAAGGCACAATGCCGAGTTAAGTGCAAGAGGACTGTCACTCTAACTCACTATGCACTGAACCTCTTCTGTGAATCCAGTTTTAGATTCCGATGCTTCACATCAGGTTTACTGTATACCTCGGACCTTCTTATTGACGATGAAACACAGAAATTGCATCCGAATTTAATACAAAAGGCACAATGCCGACTTAAGTACAAGAGGGCGGACACTCTAACTTACTATGATTTGAACCTCTCCTGCGAGTCCAGTTTTAGATTCTGATGCTTCACTTGAGGTTTACTGTGTACCTTGGACCTTCTTATTGACGATAAAACACAGAATTTGCATCCGAATTTAATACAAAAGGCACAATGCCGACTTAAGTACAAGATGACTGATACTCTAACTTTCTATGATTTCAACCTCTCCTGTGAGTCCAGGTATAGATTCCTATGCTTCACTTCAGGTTTACTGCATCCCTTGGACCTTCATATTGACGATGAAACACAGAGTTTGCATCCGAATTTAATACACAAGGCACAATGCCGACGTAAGTAAAAGAAGACTGACACTTTCACTTTCTATGATTTGAACCTCTCCTGTGAGTGCAGTTTTAGATCCCGATGCTTCACTTCAGGTTTACGGTTTCCTTTGGACTTTCGTATTGACGATGAAACACAGAAATTACATCCGAATTTAATACAAAAGTCACAATGCCGACTTAAGTACAAGAGGACTGACACTCTCACTTTCTATGATTTGGACCTCTCCTGTGAGTGCAGTTTTAGATTCCGATGCTTCACTTCAGATTTACTGTATCCAATGGACCTTCTTATTGACGATGAAACACATAAATTGCATTCGAATTTAATAGAAAATGCACAATGCCGACATAAGTGCAAGAGGACTCACACTCTCACTTTCTATGATTTGAACCTCTCCTGTGAGTCCAGTTTTAGATTCCGATGCTTCATTTCAGGTTTACTGTATCCCTTGGTCCTTCTTATTGACGATGAAACACAGAGTTTGCATCCGAATTTAACACAAAAGGCACAATGCCGACTTAAGTACAAGGGTACTCACACTCTAACTTTCTATAATTTGAACCTCTCTCGTGAGTCCAGTTTTAGATTCCGATGCTTCACTTCAGGTTTGGTGTATCCTTTGGTCCTTCATATTGACGATGAACTACAGAGTTTGCATCCGAATTTAACACAAAAGGCACAATGCCGACTTAAGTACAAGTGGACTGACACTCTAATTTTCTATGATTTGTACCTCTCCTGTGATTCCAGTTTTAGATTCCGGTGCTTCACTTCAGGTTTACTGTATACCTTGCACCTTCTTATTGACGATGAAACACAGAAATTGCATCCGAATTTAATACAAAAGGCACAAAGCCGACTTAAGTACAAGCGGACTGACACTATAACTTTCTATGATTTAAACCTCTCCTGTGAGTCCAGTTTTAGATTCCTATGCTTCTCTTCAGGTTTACTGTGTACCTTGGACTTTCTTATTGACGATGAAACACAGAAAATGCATCCGAATTTAATACAAAAGGCACAATGCCGACATAAGTACAAGAGGACTCACACTCTCACTTTCTATGATTTGAACCATTCCTGTGAGTCCAGTTTTAGATTCCGATGCTTCACTTCAGGTTTACTGTATCCCTTGGCCCTTCTTATTGGCGATGAAACACAGAGTTGGCATCCGAATTTAACACAAAAGGCACAATGCCGACTTAAATACAAGAGGACTGACACTATAATTTTCTATGAGATGTACCTCTCCTTTGAGTCCAGTTTTAGATTCCGATGCTTCACTTCAGGTTTACTGTATACCTTGCACCTTCTTATTGACGATGAAACACAGAACTAGCATCCGAATTTAATACAAAAGGCACAAAGCCGACTTAAGTGCAAGGGGACTAACACTATAACTTTCTATGATTTGAACCTCTCCTGTGGGTCCAGTTTTAGATTCCGATGCTTCACTTCAGGTTGACTGTATCCGTTGGACCTTCTTATTGACGATGAAACACAGAAAATACATCCGAATTTAATACAAAAGGCACAAAGCCGACATAAGTACAAGAAGACTCACACTCTCTATGATTTGAACCACTCCTGTGAGTCCAGTATTAGATTCCGATGCTTCACTTCAAGTTTACTGTATCCCTTAGTCCATGTTATTGACGATGAAACACAGAGTTTGCATCCGAATTTAACACAAAAGGCACAATGCCGACTTAAATACAAGAGGAGTGACACTCTTACTCTCTATGATTTGAACCTCTTCTTTGAGTCCAGTTTTAGATTCCGATGCTTCGCTTCAGGTTTACTGTATCTCTTGGACCTTCTTATTGACGATGAAGCACAGAAATTGCATCCGAATTTAATACATAAGGCACAATGCCGTCATAAGTACAATAGGACTGACACTCTAATTTTCTATGATTTGTACCTCTCCTGTGAGTCCAGTTTTAGATTCCGGTGCTTCACTTCAGGTTTACTGTATACCTTGCACCTTCTTATTGACGATGAAACACAGAAATTGCATCCGAATTTCATACAAAAGGCACAAAGCCGACTTAAGTACAAGCGGACTGACACTATAACTTTCTATGTTTTGACCTCTCCTGTGGGTCCAGTTTTAGATTCCGATGCTTCACTTCAGGTTGACTGTATCCGTTGGACCTTCTTATTGACGATGAAACACAGAAATTGCATCCGAATTCAATACAAAAGGCACAATGCCGACTTAAGTACAAGGGTACTCCCACTCCAACTTTCTATAATTTGAACCACTCCTGTGAGTCCAGTTTTAGATTCCGATGCCTCACTTCAGGTTTACTGTATCTCTTGGACCTTCTTATTGACGATGAAGCACAGAAATTGCATCCGAATTTAATACATAAGGCACAATGCCGTCATAAGTACAATAGGACTGACACTGTAACTTTTTATGATTTGAACCTCTCCTGTGAGTCCAGTTTTAGATTCCGATGCTTCTCTTCAGGTTTATTGTATACCTTGGACCTTGGTATTGACGATGAAACACAGAAATTGCATCCGAATTTAATACAAAAGGCAGAATGCCAACTTAAGTACAAGAGGACTGACTCCCTAACTTTCTATGGTTTGAACCTCTCCTGTGAGTGCAGTTTTAGATTCCGATGCTTCACTTCAGGTTAACTGTATACCTGTGAGCATCTTATTGACGATGAAACACAGAAATTGCATCCGAAGTCAATACAAAAGGTTCAATGGCGACTTAAGTACAAGAGGAATGACAAACTAACTTTTTATGATTTGAACCTCTCCTGTGAGTCCACTTTTAGATTCCGATGTTTCATTTCAGGTTTACTGTTTACCTTGGACCTTCTTATTGACGATGGAACACAGAAATTGCATCGCAATTACTTCAAAGGGCACAATGCCGACTTAAGTACAAGAGTACTGACACTCTAACTTTCTATGACTTGAAGCTCTCCTGTGAGTCCAGTTTTAGATTCCGATGCTTCACTTCAGGTTTAATGTATCCCTTGGACCATCTCATTGACGATGAAACACAGAAATTGAATCCGAATTTAATACAAAGGGCACAATGCCGACTTAAGTACAAGAGGACTGACACTCTAACTTTCTATGATTTCAACCTCTCCTGTGAGTCCACTTTATGATTCCGATGCTTCACTTCTGGCTTTCTGTATACCTTGGCCCTTCTTATTGACGATGAAACACAGAAATTGCATCGGAATTTAATTCAAAAGTCACAATGCCGACTTAAGTACAAGAGAACTGACACTCTAACTTTCTATGATTTGAACCTCTCCTGTGAGTCCAGTTTTAGATTCCGATGCTTCACTTCAGGTTTACTGTATCCCTTGGTCCTTCTTATTGACGATGAAACACAGAGTTTGCATCCGAATTTAACACAAAAGGCACAATGCCGACTTAAGTACAAGGGAACTCACACTCTTACTTTCTATAATTTGAACCTCTCTCGTGAGTCCAGTTTTAGATTACGATGCTTCACTTCAGGTTTGGTGTATCCTTTGGTCCTTCTTATTGACGATGAACTACAGAGTTTGCATCCGAATTTAACACAAAAGGCACAATGCCGACTTAAGTACAAGTGGACTGACACTCTAATTTTCTATGATTTGTACCTCTCCTGTGAGTCCAGTTTTAGATTCCGGTGCTTCACTTCAGGTTTACTGTATACCTTGCACCTTCTTATTGACGATGAAACACAGAAATTGCATCCGAATTTAATACAAAAGGCACAAAGCCGACTTAAGTACAAGCGGACTGACACTATAACTTTCTATGATTTAAACCTCTCCTGTGAGTCCAGTTTTAGATTCCTATGCTTCTCTTCAGGTTTACTGTGTACCTTGGACTTTCTTATTGACGATGAAACACAGAAAATGCATCCGAATTTAATACAAAAGGCACAATGCCGACATAAGTACAAGAGGACTCACACTCTCACTTTCTATGATTTGAACCATTCCTGTGAGTCCAGTTTTAGATTCCGATGCTTCACTTCAGGTTTACTGTATCCCTTGGTCCTTCTTATTGGCGATGAAACACAGAGTTTGCATCCGAATTTAACACAAAAGGCACAATGCCGACTTAAATACAAGAGGACTGACACTATAATTTTCTATGAGATGTACCTCTCCTTTGAGTCCAGTTTTAGATTCCGATGCTTCACTTCAGGTTTACTGTATACCTTGCACCTTCTTATTGACGATGAAACACAGAACTAGCATCCGAATTTAATACAAAAGGCACAAAGCCGACTTAAGTGCAAGGGGACTAACACTATAACTTTCTATGATTTGAACCTCTCCTGTGGGTCCAGTTTTAGATTCCGATGCTTCACTTCAGGTTGACTGTATCCGTTGGACCTTCTTATTGACGATGAAACACAGAAAATACATCCGAATTTAATACAAAAGGCACAAAGCCGACATAAGTACAAGAAGACTCACACTCTCACTTTCTATGATTTGAACCACTCCTGTGAGTCCAGTATTAGATTCCGATGCTTCACTTCAAGTTTACTGTATCCCTTAGTCCATGTTATTGACGATGAAACACAGAGTTTGCATCCGAATTTAACACAAAAGGCACAATGCCGACTTAAATACAAGAGGAGTGACACTCTTACTCTCTATGATTTGAACCTCTTCTTTGAGTCCAGTTTTAGATTCCGATGCTTCGCTTCAGGTTTACTGTATCTCTTGGACCTTCTTATTGACGATGAAGCACAGAAATTGCATCCGAATTTAATACATAAGGCACAATGCCGTCATAAGTACAATAGGACTGACACTCTAATTTTCTATGATTTGTACCTCTCCTGTGAGTCCAGTTTTAGATTCCGGTGCTTCACTTCAGGTTTACTGTATACCTTGCACCTTCTTATTGACGATGAAACACAGAAATTGCATCCGAATTTAATACAAAAGGCACAAAGCCGACTTAAGTACAAGCGGACTGACACTATAACTTTCTATGTTTTGACCTCTCCTGTGGGTCCAGTTTTAGATTCCGATGCTTCACTTCAGGTTGACTGTATCCGTTGGACCTTCTTATTGACGATGGAACACAGAAATTGCATCCGAATTCAATACAAAAGGCACAATGCCGACTTAAGTACAAGGGTACTCCCACTTCAACTTTCTATAATTTGAACCACTCCTGTGAGTCCAGTTTTAGATTCCGATGCCTCACTTCAGGTTTACTGTATCTCTTGGACCTTCTTATTGACGATGAAGCACAGAAATTGCATCCGAATTTAATACATAAGGCACAATGCCGTCATAAGTACAATCGGACTGACGCTGTAACTTTTTATGATTTGAACCTCTCCTGTGAGTCCAGTTTTAGATTCCGATGCTTCTCTTCAGGTTTATTGTATACCTTGGACCTTGGTATTGACGATGAAACACAGAAATTGCATTCGAATTTAATACAAAAGGCAGAATGCCAACTTAAGTACAAGAGGACTGACTCCCTAACTTTCTATGGTTTGAACCTCTCCTGTGAGTGCAGTTTTAGATTCCGATGCTTCACTTCAGGTTAACTGTATACCTGTGAGCATCTTATTGACGGTGAAACACAGAAATTGCATCCGAAGTCAATACAAAAGGTTCAATGGCGACTTAAGTACAAGAGGACTGACAAACTAACTTTCTATGATATGAACCTCTCCTGTGAGTCCAGTTTTAGATTCCGATGTTTCATTTCAGGTTTACTGTTTACCTTGGACCTTCTTATTGACGATGGAACACAGAAATTGCATCGCAATTACTTCAAAGGGCACAATGCCGACTTAAGTACAAGAGTACTGACACTCTAACTTTCTATGACTTGAAGCTCTCCTGTGAGTCCAGTTTTAGATTCCGATGCTTCACTTCAGGTTTAATGTATCCCTTGGACCATCTCATTGACGATGAAACACAGAAATTGAATCCGAATTTAATACAAAGGGCACAATGCCGACTTAAGTACAAGAGGACTGACACTCTAACTTTCTATGATTTCAACCTCTCCTGTGAGTCCACTTTATGATTCCGATGCTTCACTTCTGGCTTTCTGTATACCTTGGCCCTTCTTATTGACGATGAAACACAGAAATTGCATCGGAATTTAATTCAAAAGTCACAATGCCGACATAAGTACAAGAGGACTCGCACTCTCACTTTCTATGATTTGAACCATTCCTGTGAGTCCAGTTTTAGATTCCGATGCTTCACTTCAGGTTTACTGTATCTCTTGGTCCTTCTTATTGACGATGAAACACAGAGTTTGCATCCGAATTTAACACAAAAGGCACAATGCCGACTTAAATACAAGAGGACTGACACTATAATTTTCTATGATTTGTACCTCTCCTGTGAGTCCAGTTTTAGATTCCGATGCTTCACTTCAGGTTTACTGTATACCTTGCACCTTCTTATTGACGATGAAACACAGAAATTGCATCCGAATTTAATCCAAAAGGCACAATGCCGACATAAGTACAAGAAGACTCACACTCTCACTTTCTATGATTTGAACCACTCCTGTGAGTCCAGTTTTAGATTCCGATGATTCACTTCAAGTTTACTGTATCCCTTAGTCCATCTTATTGACGATGAAACACAGAGTTTGCATCCGAATTTATCACAAAAGGCACAATGCCGACTTAAATACAAGAGGAGTGACACTCTTACACTCTATGATTTGAACCTCTTCTTTGAGTCCAGTTTTAGATTCCGATGCTTCACTTCAGGTTTTTTGTATCCCTTGGACCTTCTTATTGACGATGAAACACAGAAATTGTATCCGAATTTTACACAAACGTCACAATTCCGTCTTAAGTACAAGAGGACTGACACTCTAACTTTCTATGATTTGAACCTCTCCTGTGAGTCCAGTTTTAGATTCCGATGCTTCACTTCAGGTTTACTGTATAGCTTGCACATTCTTATTGACGATGAAACACAGAAATTCCATCCGAATTTAATACAAAATGCATAATGCCGACTTAAGTACAAGAGGACTGGCACTCTCACTTTCTATGATTTGAACCTCTCCTGTGAGTCCAGTTTTAGATTCCGATGCTTCACTTCAGGTTTACTGGATCCCTTGGACCTTCTTATTGACGATGAAACACAGAAAATGCATCCGAATGTAATACAAAAGGCACAATGCCGACATAAGTACAAGCTTACCCACACTCTCACTTTCTATGATTTGAACCTCTCCTGTGAGTCCAGTTTTAGATTCCGATGCTTCACTTCAGGTTTGCTGTATCCTTTGGTCCTTCATATTGACGATGAACTACAAAAGGCACAATGCCGACTTAAGTACAAGTGGACTGACACTCTAATTTTCTATGATTTGTACCTCTCCTGTGAGTCCAGTTTTAGATTCCGGTGCTTCACTTCAGGTTTACTGTATACCTTGCACCTTCTTATTGACGATGAAACACAGAAATTGCATCCGAATTTAATACAAAAGGCACAAAGCAGACTTAAGTACAAGCGGACTGACACTATAACTTTCTATGATTTAAACCTCTCCTGTGAGTCCAGTTTTAGATTCCTATGCTTCTCTTCAGGTTTACTGTGTACCTTGGACTTTCTTATTGACGATGAAACACAGAAAATGCATCCGAATTTAATACAAAAGGCACAAAGCCGACATAAGTACAAGAAGACTCACACTCTCACTTTCTATGATTTGAACCACTCCTGTGAGTCCAGTATTAGATTCCGATGCTTCACTTCAAGTTTACTGTATCCCTTAGTCAATCTTATTGACGATGAAACACAGAGTTTGCATCCGAATTTAACACTAAAGGCACAATGCCGACTTAAATACAAGAGGAGTGACACTCTTACTCTCTATGATTTGAACCTCTTCTTTGAGTCCAGTTTTAGATTCCGATGCTTCACTTCAGGTTTACTGGATCCCTTGGACCTTCTTATTGACGACGAAACACAGAAAATGCATCCGAATTTAATACAAAAGGCACAATGCCGACATAAGTACAAGCGGACTCACACTCTCACTTTCTATGATTTGAACCTCTCCTGTGAGTCCAGTTTTAGATTCCGATGCTTCACTTCAGGTTTACTGTATCTCTTGGACCTTCTTATTGACGATGAAGCACAGAAATTGCATCCGAATTTAATACATAAGGCACAATGCCGTCATAAGTACAATAGGACTGACACTGTAACTTTTTATGATTTGAACCTCTCCTGTGAGTCCAGTTTTAGATTCCGATGCTTCTCTTCAGGTTTATTGTATACCTTGGACCTTGGTATTGACGATGAAACACAGAAATTGCATCCGAATTTTATACAAAAGGCAGAATGCCAACTTAAGTACAAGAGGACTGACTCCCTAACTTTCTATGGTTTGAACCTCTCCTGTGAGTGCAGTTTTAGATTCCGATGCTTCACTTCAGGTTAACTGTATACCTGTGAGCATCTTATTGACGATGAAACACAGAAATTGCATCCGAAGTCAATACAAAAGGTTCAATGGCGACTTAAGTACAAGAGGACTGACAAACTAACTTTCTATGATTTGAACCTCTCCTGTGAGTCCAGTTTTAGATTCCGATGTTTCATTTCAGGTTTACTGTATACCTTGGACCTTCTTATTGACGATGGAACACAGAAATTGCATCGCAATTAATTCAAAGGGCACATTGCCGACTTAAGTACAAGAGTACTGACACTCTAACATTCTATGACTTGAAGCTCTCCTGTGAGTCCAGTTTTAGATTCCGATGCTTCATTTCAGGTTTAATGTATCCCTTGGACCATCTCATTGACGATGAAACACAGAAATTGGATCCGAATTTAATACAAAGGGCACAATGCCGACTTAAGTACAAGAGGACTGACACTCTAACTTTCTATGATTTCAGCCTCTCCTGTGAGTCCACTTTATGATTCCGATGCTTCACTTCTGGCTTTCTGTATACCTTGGCCCTTCTTATTGACGATGAATCACAGAAATTGCATCGGAATTTAATTCAAAAGTCACAATGCCGACTTAAGTACAAGAGAACTGACACTCTAACTTTCTATGATTTGAACCTCTCCTGTGAGTCCACTTTTAGATTAGGATGCTTCTCTTCAGCTTTACTGTGTACCTTGGACTTTCTTATTGACGATGAAACACAGAAAATGCATCCGAATTTAATACAAAAGGCACAATGCCGACATAAGTACAAGAGGACTCACACTCTAACTTTCTATTATTTGAACCACTCCTGTGAGTCCAGTTTTAGATTCCGATGCTTCACTTCAGGTTTACTGTATCCGTTGGACCTTCTTATTGACGATGAAACACAGATAATACATCCGAATTTAATACAAAAGGCACAATGCCGACATAAGTACAAGAAGACTCACACTCTCACTTTCTATGATTTGAACCACTCCTGTGAGTCCAGTTTTAGATTCCGATGCTTCACTTCAGGTTTACTGTATCCCTTAGTCCTTCTTATTGACGATGAAACACAGAGTTTGCATCCGAATTTAACACAAAAGGCACAATGCCGACTTAAATACAAGAGGACTGACACTCAAATTTTCTATGATTTGTACCTCTCCTGTGGGTCCAGTTTTAGATTCCGATGCCTCACTTCAGGTTTACTGTATTCCTTGGACCTTCTTATTGACGATGATGCACAGAAATTGCATCCGAATTTAATACAAAAGGCACTTGCCGACTTAAGTACAACAGGACTGACACTCTCAGTTTCTATGATTTAAACCTCTCCTGTGAGTCAAGTTTTAGATTCCGATGCTTCACTTCAGGTTTACTGTATACCTTGCACCTTCTTATTGACGATGAAACACAGAAATTGCATCCGAATTTAATACAAAATGCACAATCCCGACCTAAGTACAATAGGACTGACACTCAAACTTTCTATGATTTGAACCTCTCCTGTGAGTCCAGTTTTAGATTCCGATGCTTCACTTCAGGTTTACTGTATCCCTTGGTCCTTCTTATTGACGATGAAACACAGAGTTTGCATCCGAATTTAACACAAAAGGCACTCTTTCCAACGAGAGTGCAAGGGAACAGTAGAACAACCATAGACAATATTTTTGTTCATTCGTCATTATTAGAAGGGCATTCTGTTAGCAAAAAGGTGAATGGCCTTTCAGCATTGTGAAGCCTAATGCAGGATTGGCTCAGGTGACTTTTAACATAGGGGGGTTATGTAGGGATTTTACTAAAGAGGATCAGGTAGTGATTGTGGGTGGGGCTGGTAATAGTATTGATAGGGATGGGAAGTATGACATAGATGGTGACCTGGAAAAGATAGCCACTCAGACTGGCAACACGAATGTGCATTTCGTGGAACTGTTTCAGCGTCACGATCGGCCTCATCTTAATATAGCCGTCAGGCGTAATAACATGAGACTTGGGGGTGCGCTGATGACAGAAGGCATGAGTCACATTTCAGTGGTGTCGGTGGAGTCTATCAGTAGGACGGGTTTCACTAGACATGGCCTGCACCTCAACAGGTATGGGAAGGGGAGGTTGGCAAAACTTATAGGTGACAGCATAGGTGGGGGTGGTGGGATCACTCATGGGAAAATTCCGGTAGTTGTGGGTGTTAGAGCTGTACCTTTTTTAGATTGAAGTCAGCTGATAGGTATTCCTGCTTAAGGGAAGTCTCTCTAACAAAGAAACCACTTTCTACAAAGCTTGGGTATCCGATTAATGAGGGAATTAGTATATTTCATCAAAATATACAAGGTATTCGAGATAAAGTTAGTGAACTGCTTATAGATGTTGACTCTGAAATTATTGGTATATCTGAACACTTCTTAAATAAGGAGATAATTCAGAGGCTTCCTTTACCAGGATACAGGTTGGCTGGCAGCTTTTCTAGGAGCTCTTTGCGGTGTGGGGGAGTAGCCATGTATGTGAAAAACGGTATCCCATTTGAGTCAATTGATGTTTCAAAGTACTGCACTGAAAAGGTGTTTGAATGTTGTGCAGGTGTGGTTAAATTTAGTGGAGCTAAACTTCTTACTGTTGTTATTTATAGATCCCCAGACTCCGATTTCACAACATTTTTGCTAAAGCTAGAGGAGGTTCTTGGTTCACTTTATAGGAAATACAAAAAGTTAGTTATATGTGGTGACTTCAATATTAATTGTATAAGTGATTGTGCAAGGAAAAGGATGCTGGTAGACCTCCTTAATTCATATAATCTTATGCAAACCGTATTCTTTCCAACGAGAGTGCAAGGGAACAGTAGAACAACCATAGACAATATTTTTGTTCATTCGTCATTATTAGAAGGGCATTCTGTTAGCAAAAAGGTGAATGGCCTTTCAGATCATGATGCACAAATTTTAAGTCTAAAAGATTTTTGTGCTTCAACACATGTTAAATATAGTTACCAACTTTTTAGGAAAGCTGATCCAGTTGCTGTACAGACTTTTGTAAACCTTATCAAGGAACAAGATTGGCAAGATGTTTATAGTGCTGATACAGTAGACGATAAATATAATGCTTTCCTCAAGACTTTTCTCGTGCTCTTTGAAAGTTGCTTTCCGTTAGAACGTTTAAAACAGGGTACTAGCACAAACAGGCAGCCTGGGTGGCTGACTAAAGGGATAAGAATATCTTGTAGAACAAAGTGGCAATTATATCAAAACGTTAGAAACAGTCAAAATCTAAATGCAGCAGCCCATTACAAACAGTATTGTAAGGTGCTTAAAAAAGTTATTAGGAAGGCAAAAAGTATGTGGTATGCAGATAGAATAGCTAAGTCTCAGGATAAAATTAAAACCATATGGTCAGTCGTAAAGGAAGTGGCTGGTCTGCAGAGACAGGTCGAGGATATAGAATCAGTGCGTAGTGGGGATGTCCGTGTTGCTGATAAGTCGCATATATGTACAGTACTTAATAATCACTTTCTGAATATAGCAGGTGAACTAAATGGAAACCTAGTCCCAACAGGGAATCATATAGCGCTCTTAGAAAAAAGTGTTCCGAGACTGTTACCTGAAATGCTCCTCCATGATACTGACAAGAGGGAGATTGAGTTAATAATTAAATCACTAAAGACCAAGAACTCTCATGGATATGACGGGGTATCTAGCAGAATACTGAAGTATTGTTCCACGTATATTAGCTCAGTACTTAGCCATATCTGTAACTTTTCCTTTAGCAGTGGTCGGTTTTCCTGACCGATTAAAGTACTCGGTAGTGAAGCCACTTTATAAAAAGGGAGACAGGGATAATGTTGACAATTATAGACCTATTTCTATGCCATCGGTGTTTGCTAAAGTTATCGAGAGGCTTGTATATACAAGGTTACTGCAGCATTTAAATTCACATAATTTGCTGTCAAATGTACAGTTTGGTTTTAGAAATGGCTTAACAACTGAAAATGCTATATTCTCTTTTCTCTGTGAGGTTTTGGACGGATTAAATAAAAGGTTGAGAACGTTAGGTGTTTTCTTTGATTTAGCGAAGGCTTTTGACTGTGTTGACCACAAAATATTACTGCAGAAGTTGGAACATTATGGAGTAAGGGGAGTAGCTTACAATTGGTTCGCCTCCTACTTTAAGAACAGAAAGCAGAAGGTAATCCTCCGCAATATTGAGAGTGGTAATGATGTTCAGTCCCAATGGGGCACTGTTAAATGGGGCGTTCCCCAAGGGTCGGTGCTGGGGCCACTGATGTTCCTTATTTATGTAAATGATATGCCTTCTAGTATTACAGGTGATTCAAAAATATTTCTGTTTGCTGATGACACCACCTTGGTAGTGAAGGATCTTGTGTGTAATATTGAAACATTATCAAATAATGTAGTTCATGAAGTAAGTTCGTGGCTTGTGGAAAATAATTTGATGCTAAATCACAGTAAGACTCAGTTTTTACAGTTTCTAACCCACAATTCAACAAGAACTGACATTTTAATCAGACAGAATGGGCATGTTATAAGCGAGACGGAACAGTTCAAGTTCCTAGGCGTACGGATAGATAGTAAGCTGTTGTGGAAAGCCCATGTTCAGGATCTTGTTCAGAAACTAAATGCCGCTTTATTTACCATTAGAACAGTATCTGAAATAAGTGACATTTCAACACGAAAAGTAGTATACTTCGCATATTTTCATACGCTTATGTCATATGGTATTATTTTTTGGGGTAATTCTTCTGATTCAAAAAGGGTATTTTTGGCTCAAAAACGGGCTGTTCGAGCTATGTATGGTGTAAGTTCGAAAACCTCTTGTCGACCCCTATTCAATAGTCTGGGAATTTTGACATTGCCCTCACAGTATGTATTTTCTTTAATGTCGTTTGTTGTTAGCAATATTAGCTTATTCCCAAGAGTTAGCAGCTTTCACTCAGTTAATACTAGGCAGAAATCAAATCTGCATGTGGAATGCACTTCCTTGACTCTTGTGCAGAAAGGAGTGCAGTATTCTGCTGCATCCATTTTCAATAAGCTACCACAAGAACTCAAAAATCTTAGCAGTAGCCCAAACACTTTTAAGTCTAAACTGAAGAGTTTCCTCATGGCTCACTCCTTCTATTCTGTCGAGGAGCTCCTGGAAGAGATAAAAATTAAGCAAATTCCAGTGTTACATTCTTGATTTTCTTTATTTAAACTAACGACTTGTTTCATTTTATGTGTTTCTACAATCGTGTTATAATTTCATGTATTGACTCGTTCCATGACCATGGAGACTTCTCCTAAATGTGGTCCCATGGAACAATAAATAAATAAATAAATAAATAAATAAATAAATGCCGACTTAAGTACAAGGGAACTCACACTCTAACTTTCTATAATTTGAACCTCTCTCGTGAGTCCAGTTTTAGATTCCGATGCCTCACTTCAGGTATACTGTATCCATTGGACCTTCTTATTGACGATGAAGCACAGAAATTTCATCCGAATTTAATACAAAAGGCACAATGCCGTCATAAGTACAATAGGACTGACACTCTAACTTTTTATGATTTGAACCTCTCCTGTGAGTCCAGTTTTAGATTCCGATGCTTCTCTTAAGGTTTGTTGTATACCTTGGACCTTCGTATTGACGATGAAACACAGAAATTGCATCCGAATTTAATACAAAAGGCAGAATGCCAACTTAAGTACAAGAGGACTGACTCTCTAACTTTCTATGGTTTGAGCCTCTCCTGTGACTGCAGTTTTAGATTCCGATGCTTCACTTCAGGTTTACTGTATACCTCCGAGCATCTTATTGACCATGAAACACAGAAATTGCATCCGAAGTCAATACAAAAGGTACAATGCCGATTTAAGTACAAGAGGACTGACTCTCTAACTTACTATGATTTCAACCTCTCCTGTGAGTCCAGTTTTAGATTCCGATGCTTCACTTCAGGTTTACTGTATCCTTTGGACCTTCTTATTGACGATGAAACACAGAAATTGCATCCCAATTTAATACAAAAGGCACAATGCCGACTTTTGTACTAGAGGACTGCCACTCTAACTTTCTATGATTTGAACCTCTCCTGTGAGTCCAGCTTTAGATTCCGATGCTTCACTTCAGGTTCTCTGTATACCTTGCACCTTCTTATTGACGATGAAATACAGAAATTGCATCTGAATTTAATACAAAAGGCACAATGCCGACTTAAGTACAAGAGAACTGACAAACTAACTTTCTATGATTTGAACCTCTCCTGTGAGTCCAGTTTTAGAATCCGATGTTTCATTTCAGGTTTACTGTGTACCTTGGACCTACTTATTGACGATGGAACACAGAAATTGCATCGCAATTAATTCAAAGGGCACAATGCCGACTTAAGTACAAGAGTACTGACACTCTAACTTTCTATGACTTGAAGCTCTCCTGTGAGTCCAGTTTTATATTCCGATGCTTCACTTCAGGTTTACTGTATCCCTTGGACCATCTTATTGACGATGAAACACAGAAATTGAATCCGAATTTAATACAAAAGGCACAATGCCGTCTTAAGTACAAGAGGACTGACCCTCTAACATTCTATGATTTGAACCCCTCCTGCGAGTCCAGTTTTAGATTCCGATGCTTCACTTAAGGTTTACTGTATCCCTTGGACTTTCTTATTGACGATCAAACACAGAAATTGCATCGGAATTAAATACAGAAGGCACAATACCGACTTAAGTTCAAGAGGACGGACACTCTCGCTTTCTATGACTTGAACCTATCCTGTGAGTCCAGTTTTAGATTCCGATGTTTCAATTCAGGTTTACTGTATACCTTGGACCTTCTTATTGACGATGGAACACAGAAATAGCATCGCAATTAATTCAAAGGGCACAATGCCGAATTAAGTACAAGAGTACTGACACTCTAACTTTCTATGACTTGAAGCTCTCCGGTGAGTCCAGTTTTTAGATTCCGAGCTTCACTTCAGGTTTACTGTATCCCTTGGACCATCTCATTGATGATGAAACACAGAAATTGAATCCGAATTTAATACAAAAAGCACAATGCCGACTTAAGTACAAGAGGACTGACACTCTAACTTTCTATGATTTCAACCTCTCCTGTGAGTCCAGTTTAAGTTTCCGATGCTTCACTTCTGGCTTTCTGTATACCTCGGACCTTCTTATTGACGATGAAACACAGATATTGCATCGGAATTAAATTCAAAAGTCACAATGTCGATTTAAGTACAAGAGGACTGACACTCTAACTTTCTATGATTTGAACCTCTCCTGTGAGTCCAGTTTTAGATTCCGATGCTTCTCTTCAGGTTTACTGTGTACCTTGGACCTTCTTATTGACGATGAAGCACTGAAATTGCATCGAAATTAAATTCAAAAGGCACAATGCCGAGTTAAGTACAAGAGGACTGTCACTCTAACTCACTATGATCTGAACCTCTTCTGTGAGTCCAGTTTTAGATTCCGATGCTTCACATCAGGTTTACTGGATCCCTTGGACCGTCTTATTGACGAAGAAACACAGAAATTGCATCCGAATTTAATTGAAAAGGCACAATGTCGACTTAAGTACAAGAGGACTGACACTCTCACTTTCTATGATTTGATCCTCTCCTGTGAATCCAGTTTCAGATTCCGATGCTTTACTTCAGATTTACTGTTTCCCTTGGACATTCTTATTGAGGATGAAACACAGAAATTGCATCCGAATTTAATACAAAAGGTGCAATGCCGACTGAAGTAAAAAAGGACTGACACTCTGACTTTCTATGATTTGAACCTCTCCTGTGAGTCCAGTTTAAGTTTCCGATGCTTCACTTCTGGCTTTCTGTATACCTCGGACCTTCTTATTGACGATGAAACACAGATATTGCATCGGAATTAAATTCAAAAGTCACAATGTCGATTTAAGTTCAAGAGGACTGACACTCTAACTTTCTATGATTTGAACCTCTCCTGTGAGTCCAGTTTAAGATTCCGATGTTTCACTTCAGCTTTAGTGTATACCTTGCACCTTCTTATTGACGATGAGACACACGAATTGCATCGGAATTAACTTCAAAAGGCACAATGCCGACTTAAGTGCAAGAGGACTGACACTCTACCTTCTATGATTCGAACCTCTCCTGTGAGTCCAGCTTTAGATTCCGATGCTTCACTTTGGGTTTACTGTATCCCTTGGACCTTCTTATTGACGTAGAAACACAGAAATTCCATCGGAATCTAATTCAAAGGGCACAATACCGACTTAAGTACAAGAGGTGTGACACTCTAATTTTCTATGATATGAACCTCTCCTGTGAGTCCAGTATTAGATTCCGATGCTTCCCTTCAAGTTTACTGTATCCCTTGGACCTTCTTATTGCCGATGAAACGTAGAAATTGCATCCGAATTTAATACAAATGGCACAATGTCTTCTTAAGTACAAGAGGACTGACACTCTCACTTTCTATGATTTGAACCTCTCCTGTGAGTCCAGTTTTAGATTCCGATGCTTCACTTCAGGTTTACTGTATCCCTTGGACCTTCTTAATGACGATGAAACACAGAAATTGCATCGGAATTAAATTCAAAATGCACAATGCCGACTTAAGTAAAAGAGGACTGACACTCTCACTTTCTATGATTTAAACCTCTCCTGTGAGTCCAGTTTTAGATTCCGATGCTTCACTTCAGGTTTACTGTATACCTTGCACCTTCTAATTGACGACGAAACACAGAAATTGCATTGGAATTAAATACATAAGGCACAATGCCCACTTAAGTACAAGAGGACTGTCACCCTAACTTTCTATTATTTGAACCTCACCTGTGAGTCCAGTTTTAGATTCCGATGCTTCACTTCAGGTTCACTCTATATCTTGGACCCTCTTATTGACGATGAAACACAGAAATTGCATCCGAATTTAATACAAATAACCCAATGCCGACTTAAGTACAAGAGGACTGACACTCCCATTTTTATGATTTGAACCTCTCCTGTGAGTCCAGTTTTAGATTCCGATGCTTCACTTCAGGTTTACTGAATCCTTTGGACTTTCTTATTGACGATGAAACACAGAAATTTCATCCAAATTTAATACAAAAGGCACAATGCCGACTTAAGTACAAGAGGCCTGACACTCTAACTTTCTATGATTTGAACCTCTCCTGTGAGTCCAGTTTTAGATTCCGATGCTTAACTTCAGGTTTACTGTATACCTTGGACCTTCTTATTGACGATGAAACACAGAAATTGCATCCGGATTTAATGCAAATGGCACAATTTCGACTTAAGTACAAGAGGACTGACACTCCCGTTTCTATGATTTGAACCTCTCCTGTGAGTCCAGTTTTAGATTCCGATGCTTCACTTCAGGTTTACTGAATCCTTTGGACTTTCTTATTGACGATGAAACACAGAAATTTCATCCAAATTTAATACAAAAGGCACAATGCCGACTTAAGTACAAGAGGCCTGACACTCTAACTTTCTATGATTTGAACCTCTCCTGTGAGTCCAGTTTTAGATTCCGCTGCTTTTCTTCAGGTTTATTGTGTACCTTGGACCTTGTTATTGACGATGAAGCACTGAAATTGCATCGGAATTAAATTGAAAACGCACAATGCCGAGTTAAGTACAAGTGGACTGACACTCTAACCTCCTATGATTTGATCCTATCCTGTGAGTCTAGATTTAGATTCCGATGCTTCACTTCAGGTTTACTGTATCCTTTGGACCTTCTTATTGATGATCAAACACAGAAATTGCATCCGAATTTAATACAAAAGGCGCAATGCCGACTGAAGTAAAAAAGGACTGACACTCTCACTTTCTATGATTTGAACCTCTCCTGTGAGTCCACTTTAAGATTCCGATGTTTCACTTCAGGCTTACTGTATACCTTGTACCTTCTTATTGACGATGAAACACAGAAATTGCATCCGAATTAATACACAAGGCACAATGTCGACTAAAGTAAAAGAGGACTGACACTCTCACTTTCTATGATTTGAACCTCTCCTGTGTGTCCAGTTTTAGATTCTGATGCTTCACTTCAGGTTAACTGTATCCTTTGGACCTTCGTATTGACGATGAAACACAGAAATTGCACCCGAATGTAATACAAAAGGCACAATGCAGACTTAAGTACAAGAGGACTGACACTCTCACTTTCTATCATTTGAACCTCTCCTGTGAGACCAGTTTTAAATTCCGATGCTTCACTTCACGATTACTGTATCCCTTGGACCTTCTTATTGACGATGAAACACAGAAATTGCATTCGACTTTAATAGAGAAGGCACAATGCCGACTTAAGTACAAGAGGACTGACACTCTCACTCTCTATGATTTGAACC
Organism: Schistocerca piceifrons; assembly: GCF_021461385.2. Classification (NCBI taxonomy): domain Eukaryota; kingdom Metazoa; phylum Arthropoda; class Insecta; order Orthoptera; family Acrididae; genus Schistocerca; species Schistocerca piceifrons. Next base: position 9,786 of record NW_025728961.1, on the reverse strand, counting down.
TCTCCTGTTAGTCCAGTTTTAGATTCCGATGCTTCTCTTCGAGTTTACTGTGTACCTTGGACCTTCTTATTGACGATGAAACACAGAAATTGCATCCGAATTAAATTCAAAAGGCACAATGCCGAGTTAAGTACAAGAGGACTGACACTCAAACTTTCTATGATTTGATCCTCTCCTGTGTATCCAGTTTTAGATTCCGATGCTTCACTTCAGGTTTACAGTATCCCTTGGACCTTCTTATTGACGGTGAAACACAGAGTTTGCATCCGAATTTATTACACAAGGCACAATGCCGACTTATGTAAAAAAAGACTGACACTCTCACTTTCTATGATTTGAACATCTCCCTTGAGTTCAGTTTAAGATTCCGATGCTTCGCTTCAGGTTTAGTGTATCCCTAGGACCTTGTTATTGACGATGAAACAGAGAAATTGCATCCGAATTTAATACAAAAGGCGCGATGCCGACTGAAGTAAAAAAGGACTGACACTCTCACTTTCTATGATTTGAACCTCTCCTGTGAGTCCAGTTTAAGATTCCGATGGTTCACTTCAGGTTTACTGTATCCCTAGGACTTTGTTATTGACGATGAAACACAGAAATTGCATCGGAATTAAATTAAAAAGGCACAATGCCGACATAAGTGCTAGAGGACTGACACTCTAACTTTCTATGATTCGAACCTCTCCTGTGAGTCCAGTATTAGATTCCGATGCTTCACTTCAGGTTTACTGTATCCCTTGGACCTTCTTATTGCCGATGAAACATAGAAATAGCATCCGAATTTAATACAAATGGCACAACGTCTTCTTAAGTACAAGAGGACTGACACTCTCACTTTCTAAGATTTGAGCCTCTTCTGTGAGTCCACTTTTAGATTCCGATGCTTCACTTCAGATTTACTGTATGCCTTGCACCTTCTTATTGACGAAGAAATACAGATATTGCATCGGAATTTAATAAGAAAGGCACAATGCCGACTTAAGTAAAAGAGGACTGACACTCTAACATTCTATGATTTGAACCTCTCCTGCGAGTCCAGTTTTAGATCCCGAAGCTTCACTTAAGGTTTTCTGTATACCTAGTACCTTCTTATTGAAGATAAAACACAGAAATTTCATCGGAATTTAATACGAAAGGCACAATGCCGACTTAAGTACAAGAGGACTGACACTCTCACTTTCTATGATTTGAACCTCTCCTGTGAGTCCAGTTTTAGATTCCGATGCTTCACTTCAGGTTTACTGTATACCTTGCACCTTCTTATTGACGATGAAACACAGAAATTGCATTCGACTTTAATAGAGAAGGCACAATGCCGACTTAAGTACAAGAGGACTGACACTCTCACTCTCTATGATTTGAACCTCTCCTGTTAGTCCAGTTTTAGATTCCGATGCTTCTCTTCGAGTTTACTGTGTACCTTGGACCTTCTTATTGACGATGAAACACAGAAATTGCATCCGAATTAAATTCAAAAGGCACAATGCCGAGTTAAGTACAAGAGGACTGACACTCGAACTTTCTATGATTTGATCCTCTCCTGTGAGTCCAGTTTTAGATTCCGATGCTTCACTTCAGGTTTACAGTATCCCTTGGACCTTCTTATTGACGGTGAAACACAGAGTTTGCATCCGAATTTATTACACAAGGCACAATGCCGACTTATGTAAAAAAAGACTGACACTCTCACTTTCTATGATTTGAACATCTCCCTTGAGTTCAGTTTAAGATTCCGATGCTTCGCTTCAGGTTTAGTGTATCCCTAGGACCTTGTTATTGACGATGAAACAGAGAAATTGCATCCGAATTTAATACAAAAGGCGCAATGCCGACTGAAGTAAAAAAGGACTGACACTCTCACTTTCTATGATTTGAACCTCTCCTGTGAGTCCAGTTTAAGATTCCGATGGTTCACTTCAGGTTTACTGTATCCCTAGGACCTTGTTATTGACGATGAAACACAGAAATTGCATCGGAATTAAATTCAAAAGGCACAATGCCGACATAAGTGCTAGAGGACTGACACTCTAACTTTCTATGATTCGAACCTCTCCTGTGAGTCCAGTATTAGATTCCGATGCATCACTTCAGGTTTACTGTATCCCTTGGACCTTCTTATTGCCGATGAAACATAGAAATAGCATCCGAATTTAATACAAATGGCACAACGTCTTCTTAAGTACAAGAGGACTGACACTCTCACTTTCTATGATTTTGAGCCTCTTCTGTGAGTCCACTTTTAGATTCCGATGCTTCACTTCAGATTTACTGTATGTCTTGCACCTTCTTATTGACGAAGAAATACAGATATTGCATCGGAATTTAATACGAAAGGCACAATGCCGACTTAAGTAAAAGAGACTGACACTCTAACATTCTATGATTTGAACGTCTCCTGCGAATCCAGTTTTAGATCCCGATGCTTCACTTAAGGTTTTCTGTATACCTAGTACCTTCTTATTGAAGATGAAACACAGAAATTTCATCGGAATTTAATACGAAAGGCACAATGCCGACTTAAGTACAAGAGGACTGACACTCTCACTTTCTATGATTTGATCCTCTCCTGTGAGTCCAGTTTTAGATTCCGATGCTTCACTTCAGGTTTACTGTATCCTTTGGACTTTCGTATTGACGATGAAACACAGAAATTGCATTCGAATTTAATAGAGAAGCACAATGCCGACTTAAGTACAAGAGGACTGACACTCTCACTCTCTATGATTTGAACCTCTCCTGTTAGTCCAGTTTTAGATTCCGATGCTTCTCCTCGAGTTTACTGTGTACCTTGGACCTTCTTATTGACGATGAAACACAGAAATTGCATCCGAATTAAATTCAAAAGGCACAATGCCGAGTTAAGTACAAGAGGACTGACACTCAAACTTTCTATGATTTGATCCTCTCCTGTGAGTCCAGTTTTAGATTCCGATGCTTCACTTCAGGTTTACAGTATCCCTTGGACCTTCTTATTGACGGTGAAACACAGAGTTTGCATCCGAATTTATTACACAAGGCACAATGCCGATTTATGTAAAAAAAGACTGACACTCTCACTTTCTATGATTTGAACATCTCCTGTGAGTTCAGTTTAAGATTCCGATGCTTCGCTTCAGGTTTAGTGTATTCCTAGGACCTTGTTATTGACGATGAAACAGAGAAATTGCATCCGAATTTAATACAAAAGGCGCAATGCCGACTGAAGTAAAAAAGGACTGACACTCTCACTTTCTATGATTTGAACCTCTCCTGTGAGTCCAGTTTAAGATTCCGATGGTTCACTTCAGGTTTACTGTATCCCTAGGACCTTGTTATTGACGATGAAACACAGAAATTGCATCGGAATTAAATTCAAAAGGCACAATGCCGACATAAGTGCTAGAGGACTGACACTCTAACTTTCTATGATTCGAACATCTCCTGTGAGTCCAGTATTAGATTCCGATGCTTCACTTCAGGTTTACTGTATCCCTTGGACCATCTTATTGCCGATGAAACATAGATATAGCATCCGAATTTAATACAAATGGCACAACGTCTTCTTAAGTACAAGAGGACTGACACTCTCACTTTGTATGATTTGAGCCTCTTCTGTAAGTCCACTTTTAGATTCCGATGCTTCACTTCAGATTTACTGTATGCCTTGCACCTTCTTATTGACGAAGAAATACAGGTATTGCATCGGAATTTAATACGAAAGGCACAATGCCGACTTAAGTAAAAGAGGACTGACACTCTAACATTCTATGATTTGAACCTCTCCTGCGAGTCCAGTTTTAGATCCCGATGCTTCACTTAAGGTTTTCTGTATACCTAGTACCTTCTTATAGAAGAAGAAACACAGAAATTTCATCGGAATTTAATACGAAAGGCACAATGCCGACTTAAGTACAAGAGGACTGACACTCTAACTTTCTATGATATGAACCTCTCCTGTGAGTCCAGTTTTAGATTCCGATGCTTCACTTCAGGTTTACTGTATACCTTGCACCTTCTTATTGACGATGAAACACAGAAATTGCATCCGTATTTAATGCAAATGGCACAATGCCGACTTAAGTACAAGAGGACCGACACTCTCACTATCTATGATTTGAACCTCTCCTGTGAGTCCAGTTTTAGATTCCGATGCTTCACGTCAGGTTTACTGTATACCTTGCAACTTCTTATTGACGATGAAACACAGATATTGCATCGGAATTAAATTCAAAAGCCACAATGCCGACTTAAGTACAAGAGGACTGACACTCTCACTTTCTATGATTTGAACCTCTCCTGTGAGTCCAGTTTTAGATTCCGATGCTTCACTTCAGGTTAACTGTATCCTTTGGACCTTCGTATTGTCGATGAAACACAGAAATTGCATCCGAATTAAATTCAAAAGGCACAATGGCGAGTTAAGTACAAGAGGACTGACACTCAAACATTCTATGATTTGATCCTCTCCTGTGAGTCCAGTTTTAGATTCCGATGCTTCTCTTCAGGTTTACTGTGTACCATGGACCTTCGTATTCACGATGAAGCACTGAAATTGAATCGGAATTAAATACAAAAGGCACAATGCCGAGTTAAGTACAAGAGGACTGACTCTCTAACCTTCTATGAATTGAACCTCTCCTGTGAGTCCAGTTTTAGATTCCGATGCTTCACTTCAGGTTTACTGTATCCCTTGGACCTTCTTATTGACGGTGAAACACAGAGTTTGCATCCGAATTTATTACACAAGGCACAATGCCGACTTATGTAAAAGAAGACTGACCCTCTCACTTTCTATGATTTGAACCTCTCCTGTGAGTCCAGTTTAAGATTCCGATGCTTCACTTCAGGTTTACTGTATCCCTAGGACCTTGTTATTGACGATGAAACAGAGAAATTGCATCCGAATTTAATACAAAAGGCGCAATGCTGACTGAAGTAAAAAAGGACCGACGCTCTCACTTTCTATGATTTGAACCTCTCGTGTGAGTCCAGTTTAAGATTCCGATGCTTCACTTCAGGTTTACTGTATACCTTGCACCTTCTTATTGACGATGAAACACAGAAATTGCATCAGAAATTAATACAAATGGCACAATACCGACTTGAGTACAAGAGGACTGACATTTTAACTTTCTATGATTTTAACCTCTCCTGTAGGTCCAGTTTTAGATTCCGACTTTTCACTTCAGGTTTACAGTATCCCTTGGACCTTCTTATTGACGATGAGACACAGAAATTGCATCCGAATTTTATACAAAAGTCACAATACCGTTTTAAGTACAAGAGAAGTGGCACTCTAACTTTCTATGATTTGAACCTCTCCTGTGAGTACAGTTTTAGATTCCGATGCTTCACTACAGGTTTCCTGTATCCCATAGACCTTCATATTGACGATGAAACACAGAAATTGCATCCGAATTTAATACAAATGGCACAACGCCGACTTAATTACAAGAGTACTGACACTCTCACTTTCTATGATTTGAACCTCTCCTGTGAGTCCAGTTTTAGATTCCGATGCTTCACTTCAGGTATACTGTACACCTTGCACCTTCTTATTGACGATGAAGCACAGATATTGCATCGGAATTAAATTGAAAAGGAACAATGAAGAGTTAAGTACAAGTGGACTGACACTTCAACCCTCTATGATCTGAACTTCTCCTGTAAATCCAGTTTTAGATTCCGATGCTTCAGTTCAGGTGTACTGTATACCTTGGACCTTCTTATTGACGATGAAACACAGAGTTTGCATCCGAATTTATTACACAAAGCACAATGCCGACTTAAGTAAAAGAAGACTGACACACTCACTTTTTATGATTTGAACCTCTCCTGTGAGTCCAGTTTTAGATTCCGATGCTTCACTTTGGGTTTACTGTATCCTTTGGACTTTCGTATTGACGATGAAACACAGAAATTGCATCCGAATTTAATACAAAGGGCACAATGCCGACTTAAGTAAAAGAGAACTGACACTTTCACTTTCTATGATTTGAACCTCTCCTGATGAGTCCAGTTTCAGATTCCGATGCTTCACTTGAGGTTCACTGTATCCCTCGGACCTTCGTATTGACGACGAAACACAGATATTGCATCCGAATTTAATAGAAATGGCACAATGCCGACTTAAGTACAAAAGGACTGACACTCTCACTTTCTATTATTTGAACCTCTCCTGTGAGTTGAGTGTTAGATTCTGATGCTTCACTTCAGGTTTACTGTATCCCTTGGACCTTCTTACTGACGATGAAACACAGAAAATGCATCCGAATTTAATACAAAAGGCACAAGGCCGACTTAAGTACAAGAGGACTGACACTCTAACTTACTATGATTTGAACCTCTCCGGTGAGTCAAGTTTTAGATACCGATGCTTCACTTCAGGTTTAGTTTATCCCTTGGACCTTCTTATTGACGATGAAACACAGAAATTGCATCGGAATTTAATACAAAAGGCACAATGCCGACTTAAGTAAAAGCGGACTGACACTAAAACCTTGTTTGATTTGAACCTCTACTGTGAGTCCAGTTTTAGATTCCGATGCTTCACTTCAGGTTTACCGTAGACCTTGGACCTTCTTATTAACGATGAATCACAGAAATTGCATCGGAATGAAATTCAAAAGTCACAATGCCGGCTTAAGTACAAGAGGACAGACACTCTAACTTTCTATGATTTGAACCTATCCTGTGAGTCCAGTTTTAGATTCCGATGCTTTTCTTCAGGTTTACTGTGTACCTTGGACCTTCTTATTGACGATGAAGCACTGAAATTGCATCGGAATTAAATTGAAAAGGCACAATGCCTAGTTTAGTACAAGTGGACTGACACTCTAACCTTCTATGATTTGATCCTCTCCTGTGAGTCTAGATTGAGATTCCGATGCTTCACTTCAGGTTTACTGTATCCCTTGGACCTTATTATTGATGATAAAACACAGAAATTGAATGCGAATTTAATACAAAAAGCACAATGCCGACTTAAGTACAAGAGGACTGACACTCTCACTTTCTATGATTTGAACCTCTCCTGTGAGTCCAGTTTAAGATTCCGATGGTTCACTTCAGGTTTACTGTATCCCTAGGACCTTGTTATTGACGATGAAACACAGAAATTGCATCGGAATTAAATTCAAAAGGCACAATGCCGACATAAGTGCTAGAGGACTGACACTCTAACTTTCTATGATTCGAACCTCTCCTGTGAGTCCAGTATTAGATTCCGATGCATCACTTCAGGTTTACTGTATCCCTTGGACCTTCTTATTGCCGATGAAACATAGAAATAGCATCCGAATTTAATACAAATGGCACAACGTCTTCTTAAGTACAAGAGGACTGACACTCTCACTTTCTATGATTTTGAGCCTCTTCTGTGAGTCCACTTTTAGATTCCGATGCACTTCAGATTTACTGTATGTCTTGCACCTTCTTATTGACGAAGAAATACAGATATTGCATCGGAATTAATACGAAAGGCACAATGCCGACTTAAGTAAAAGAGGACTGACACTCTAACATTCTATGATTTGAACGTCTCCTGCGAATCCAGTTTTAGATCCCGATGCTTCACTTAAGGTTTTCTGTATACCTAGTACCTTCTTATTGAAGATGAAACACAGAAATTTCATCGGAATTTAATACGAAAGGCACAATGCCGACTTAAGTACAAGAGGACTGACACTCTCACTTTCTATGATTTGAACCTCTCCTGTGAGTCCAGTTTTAGATTCCGATGCTTCACTTCAGGTTTACTGTATCCTTTGGACTTTCTTATTGACGATGAAACACAGAAATTGCATTCGAATTTAATAGAGAAGGCACAATGCCGACTTAAGTACAAGAGGACTGACACTCTCACTCTCTATGATTTGAACCTCTCCTGTTAGTCCAGTTTTAGATTCCGATGCTTCTCCTCGAGTTTACTGTGTACCTTGGACCTTCTTATTGACGATGAAACACAGAAATTGCATCCGAATTAAATTCAAAAGGCACAATGCCGAGTTAAGTACAAGAGGACTGACACTCAAACTTTCTATGATTTGATCCTCTCCTGTGAGTCCAGTTTTAGATTCCGATGCTTCACTTCAGGTTACAGTATCCCTTGGAAATTCTTATTGACGGTGAAACACAGAGTTTGCATCCGAATTTATTACACAAGGCACAATGCCGATTTATTGTAAAAAAAGACTGACACTCTCACTTTCTATGATTTGAACATCTCCTGTGAGTTCAGTTTAAGATTCCGATGCTTCGCTTCAGGTTTAGTGTATTCCTAGGACCTTGTTATTGACGATGAAACAGAGAAATTGCATCCGAATTTAATACAAAAGGCGCAATGCCGACTGAAGTAAAAAAGGACTGACACTCTCACTTTCTATGATTTGAACCTCTCCTGTGAGTCCAGTTTAAGATTCCGATGGTTCACTTCAGGTTTACTGTATCCCTAGGACCTTGTTATTGACGATGAAACACAGAAATTGCATCGGAATTAAATTCAAAAGGCACAATGCCGACATAAGTGCTAGAGGACTGACACTCTAACTTTCTATGATTCGAACATCTCCTGTGAGTCCAGTATTAGATTCCGATGCTTCACTTCAGGTTTACTGTATCCCTTGGACCTTCTTATTGCCGATGAAACATAGATATAGCATCCGAATTTAATACAAATGGCACAACGTCTTCTTAAGTACAAGAGGACTGACACTCTCACTTTGTATGATTTGAGCCTCTTCTGTAAGTCCACTTTTAGATTCCGATGCTTCACTTCAGATTTACTGTATGCCTTGCACCTTCTTATTGACGAAGAAATACAGGTACTGCATCGGAATTTAATACGAAAGGCACAATGCCGACTTAAGTAAAAGAGGACTGACACTCTAACATTCTATGATTTGAACCTCTCCTGCGAGTCCAGTTTTAGATCCCGATGCTTCACTTAAGGTTTTCTGTATACCTAGTACCTTCTTATTGAAGATGAAACACAGAAATTTCATCGGAATTTAATACGAAAGGCACAATGCCGACTTAAGTACAAGAGGACTGACACTCTAACTTTCTATGATATGAACCTCTCCTGTGAGTCCAGTTTTAGATTCCGATGCTTCACTTCAGGTTTACTGTATACCTTGCACCTTCTTATTGACGATGAAACACAGAAATTGCATCCGTATTTAATGCAAATGGCACAATGCCGACTTAAGTACAAGAGGACCGACACTCTCACTATCTATGATTTGAACCTCTCCTGTGAGTCCAGTTTTAGATTCCGATGCTTCACGTCAGGTTTACTGTATACCTTGCAACTTCTTATTGACGATGAAACACAGATATTGCATCGGAATTAAATTCAAAAGCCACAATGCCGACTTAAGTACAAGAGGACTGACACTCTCACTTTCTATGATTTGAACCTCTCCTGTGAGTCCAGTTTTAGATTCCGATGCTTCACTTCAGGTTAACTGTATCCTTTGGACCTTCGTATTGTCGATGAAACACAGAAATTGCATCCGAATTAAATTCAAAAGGCACAATGGCGAGTTAAGTACAAGAGGACTGACACTCAAACATTCTATGATTTGATCCTCTCCTGTGAGTCCAGTTTTAGATTCCGATGCTTCTCTTCAGGTTTACTGTGTACCATGGACCTTCGTATTCACGATGAAGCACTGAAATTGAATCGGAATTAAATACAAAAGGCACAATGCCGAGTTAAGTACAAGAGGACTGACTCTCTAACCTTCTATGAATTGAACCTCTCCTGTGAGTCCAGTTTTAGATTCCGATGCTTCACTTCAG
>NW_025728960.1:0-117746 GCF_021461385.2 Schistocerca piceifrons | reverse complement strand
GACATTCCCTCCCTCCTCGCCCCCCTCCCCCCCCCCCCCCCCCCCCCCACCGCAACCCGGAGAAAAAAGAAAACCACAGAGAGAGAGAGAGAGAGAGAGAGAGAGAGAGAGTGAGGGAGAAGGGGGGGAGGGCACGGGGAGTGGAGAGAGAGGTTCCTGGCTATTACTGATCATCAGATGGGTACATATTTGCTCACATGGAGCTAATCAGTAATCAAGGCTGTATACTCCACCTGTGGCTGCCTCTAACATAGGTGGCAGTGGTTTGTCACATTGGCTTGTTGCTCAGCCCAGTAGTTCAGATATTCTTCGTACATCCATATTTAAACTGGATGAAGGTGGGGCACAGCTTGTATAATTTTTATTAAAAATGAAATTCCTCCAGCTGTACGTAAGACTTTATATTGGCTACTAGCTTCAGTGTTGCATCAACATCATCTTAAGGCCCTATGTAACAACACTATACATGTAGTCTCTGAGCTAGTGTACAAAATAATAATATATTATAAATGGATTATATACAGGATGAATTCATTAAAAGTAGTTACATTTAATTCATTTTCACTAAGATGCAATTTACCTTGACATTAACAATTTTTATGGTACAAATGATGTTAAATATGCACAGTTATTTCTGTTACAGATCAATACCAGACATTAGAATAAAAATGGGGGTGTATGTAAGTCTGGGTGACGTGCCATTACTCTTAGAGAGAATAATATAGGCATAAAACAGTACTAAAATTGTGTTAAAAGCAAATAAGAATACCCTAAAACTCTTCTTTGTGTGCATAGTTTAACTAACAGGAAGGAAAATACGCATTGCCAATCTGACATATGTAAGGGTATGATTCCATTGAAACTTCTTGACAGATTAAAGCTGTGTGCCGGACCGAGACTTGAAATCGGGACCTTTGCCTTTCGCAGGCAAGTGCTCTTGCACTTGTCTGCAGAAGGCAAACGTCCCGAGTTCGAGTCTTGGTCCGGCACACAGCTTTAATCTTCCAGGAAATTTCATATCAGCGCACACTCCACTGCAGAGTGAAAATCTCATTCTGGGTTTGATTCCACTGTTTATAAATAGTGAATAGTGGGAAAGGTGGAAAGGATTTAAGTTTGCATAACACTGTATCATCATCACTATAAAGTAACAAAGTGGAACAGGTTACTGAAACATCATCATTCATAACAATATGAAACACAAGTGAGGAGGAAGTGGAAGAATGGTTTGGAACCCAGTTAATATATTAAAAGGTATTCAGTGGTGTAAAATAAATGCATATGAGTCAATTAATTAATCTACTCATTCCAACAAGAGAAACATAAGCTAACATGCCACCAAAATGTACCGTTTCAATGTCGGTGCCTCACTAAGGCCATGACCCAGGTCTAAGGTAATCTAATGTAAAAGAACAATGAAGTACATAACAATGCTCCAAATAGAAGTAAACAGGATGTTGTCAATCAAAGCAGCTCGTCACATATCTAAAATACTTTTAGTTCCTCTAATAACTAATTACTGAATAAGAGTACAGCGTAAGGTACGCGAAGTATAACTCTCATATTGTTATACGTAATCCAGTCAAGAGTTGACATAAGTTAACAACAATCATTGAAATGCCTTGTCACCCACTTACTTGGATGACCATCACTACACCATAATACTCAATTATTTCACCTATCCACATAAACCCGTTCTTGTATAAAATTACTAGTTTAAATATATTGACTATTCACTTATTTATGAACAAAATGTAACTACTTTTAATGAATTCATCATATTTATAATATGTTTATAATATATTTATTTTGTACACTAGCTCACACTACTGATGTCTGACATTGTTAGTTTTATGCATGCTGCTGTTATATAGTGCCTGAAGATAGCGTTGGTGCAATGTCGAAACTAGTAGCCCAATAAATATAAAATCTTAAACACAGCTGGAGGAGTTTCATTTTTAATAAAACTGGATAGATATTGGTAAAGGTTCATGATTTTGACTGCTGCCAACCACAGCAATTTAATAGCAGACTGAATTTAAATTCATTTTTGTATGAAATTCTGGTTCTTCCTAATCACAGTGTTAAATGCTTGAACTATGTATGAGGGTCACTCCAAAAGAAAGGCACACTATTTTTTTTTTAAACCCATCTTATATTCTACATGTTTGAAAGTTTTACAGTGTGTAGATACATCCATTAGGAACAATATTTTCATTTCTCCACATAATTTCCACTCCTCTCAACTGCCTTATGCCATCTTGGAATCAGCGCCTGTATACCCACATGGTAAAATTCTGGACCAACCTGTTGGCTCCACTGTTTGGCGGTGTGCACAAGGCACAAGGAAATCATCATCATCATCATCATCATCATCATCATCAAACATTGTTCCATGAAGAGAGTCTTTCAGTTTCTCAAAGAGATGACAGTCACATGGAGCCAGGTCAGACTGTAAGGAGGGTGTTCAGTGTTATCCATCCGAGTTTTGTGATCTTCCATGGTTCTTTGACTAACATGTGGCCGTGCATTGTCATGCAACAGCAAAACAGCCTGCTTTTTCCAATGTGGTCAAACACGACTCTGTCGAGCTTGAAGTTTCTTCAGTGTCATTACATATGCATCAGAATTTATGGTGGTTCCACTTGGGATGATGCCCACAGGCAAGAGTCTTTCAGAATCGAAAAACACCGTAGCCATAACTTTTCCAGCAGAAGGTGAGGTTTTGAATTCCCCCCCCCCCCCCCCCTCCCCTCTCCTTTGTTGAATTTGCATGATGCCCCTCCATTGATTGCCTCTTCATCTCTGATGAAAAATGACAGGGCCATGTTTCATCACCAATCACAATTCTTCCAAAAAATTCATCTCCACCATTCTTGTACTGTTCCAAAAGTTCTCTGCATACCTTTTTATTGTTTCTTTGTGAGCCACTGTCAACATCCTGGGAAACCACCTAGCTCAAACCTTTTTTAACGCCAACACTTTCAGTATTCTGCAAACACTTCCTTCCTCTATCCCAAGGTAGTGTGACAATTCGTTCACTGTGATGCATCTGTCAGCAGTCACCATTTCGTTAACTCTATGCACATTGTCTTGAGAGTGTGCAGTATGAGGCCTGCCACTGCAGGGACAATCCTAAATACTGCCGTGCCTGCTTTCATCATGTAACCTGCTTGCCCAATGACTAACTGTACTGCGATCGACAGCAGCATCTCCATACACCTTTTTCAACCTCTTGTGGATGTTTCCCACTGTCTCGTTTTCACAGCACAACAATTCTATGACAGTATGTTGCTTCTGATGAACATCAAGTGTAGCAGCCATCTAGAAGACATGCTGTGACGGCACCACTCACGGGAACAGGTTGAACTAAGTTTGGAATCAAGTGGGAAGGATGTATCTACACACTGTAAAACTTTCACACATGCAGAATGAAAATTGTATTTTTATGAAAATGTTGTGCATTTCTTTTGGAGTAACCCTCATACTTTTCTATTTCGGATACCACTGTACATTTTCATTTCAATGTTTGCAGGTTTTGCTACCACTAACGAATACGGGAGTCAGCTGAGTTATCAATGTCTTAACAAGGTTAAGGGTCTCTGGAAAGCGCTATCTTTACAACGTTAAAACAGCACTTATTTAACATGGTTAATCAGAAAGTATTTGACCTAGCAAGTTGAAATTTTGGTAGGTTATCTATTGGAGTATTGGCTACGGCTTAACAGAGTAATTTTTAAAAGTTTCAGTTCAGTTGTTAGAGATTAATTTCTTCCATTTGAATGAAATTTCTCTACTTTTTTGCCATTTTTTGTTTATAAAGAAATATAAAGGTTTCTGGAAAGAGACTGTGTTAAGTTATGTGGAAGGGACTGTATTACATTTCCTGAAGATCTGAAGCAAAATGGCTTGGCAGCTCTTGAGAAAACATGGAACGTATATGAAAAAATAAAACTTTTAGGAATTGAGCAACAAAGTCTGGATCACCTTTTTAGTGCATTCCAGATTCATAAGATGGATTACCTTTTCTTCTACAAACTCCTCTAGCAGCTTTCTCTCTGTTCTCTTGCTTGTTTTTTTTTAGGCTATTTCCTGTCAGTAGCCTGAAGATGTAACATACCTAAGGCAAGCATCATTCATACCATGTTGAAACCTACCTTCATTCCTATGTTTTGAAATACTTTCCACCTTACAATGTTGCCATCATTGAAAGTAGCAACATCATCACACACACCAAAGTGAACTGTTTCCTTTTCTCACAAATACAGTCTTGTGAATTCTTGGATATGCATTTGTATTTGTATTTCTTTATTGGTCCTGTAAATCATGTTTAGGTACATATTTTGCACGAACAATGTAGGACAAGTCAGGTTGGTACAGTATATACAACATCATACACATTGTTATTTTGAAAGGAAAAATAATTTAAAATTATTCAATACATGTTGAATATTGATGACAAATTCAATACAATTAAATGAAATGATAGCCTATTTGAGCAGTTAGACTACACTTTTCTGATACTCTAAAAACTCGGAAACAGAATAGAAGCAGTGGTCAAGTAGTGGTCAAGCAAGTACTCTTTCTGTTTCACTTTAAACTTTTGTAAATTTTGCATCTGTTGCAAATAGGATGGCATGTGATTGTACAACAGTATGCCAGTATGATACACTCCTCTCTCACAAATGTTTGTACTTACTGTATTGACATGAAAGTAATGCTTCCACCTAGTATCACGAGGGTGGTAATCACTGTTATACTTGAAGATATTTCCATCTTTTAAAATACTTCCTTTTGTGAAATTTAATATTTCATACATATATAAGCAAGGAAGAGGCAATATATTGAGATTTTTAAATATTGGTCTACAGGAGCCTCTGTGCTTAGCATGGCTTATTATTCTAACGATCTTTTTCTGTAGCCTAAATGTTTTGTTTGTACCCATGGAGTTCCCCCAAAAGATAATGCTGTACATCAGCAGTGACTGAATACTGCCATGGTACATTGTGATCACAGATGCACAGCTTGTATTTTGTGTAAGGATTCTTACTGCGTACGCAAGTGTGTTTTGCTTTTTATTTACATGGTTAAGATGTGTCTCCCATTTTAGGTTTTGCTGAATATGTATACCTAAAAATTTTGTATCACTCACCGATGATACAATTTTTCCATCGATTTTAAAAATTGGTCTTGCAGGATGTAGTTTCTGAGAATTGCGGAAATTGACTGTCACTGTTTTTTCATTATTTATTATTAGCTTGTTTGTTCTGAACCATTGTGTCAAATTTTGTATTATACCTGTAGCTGTTTTTTGTAGGCTTTCCTCATCACATTATTTGATTAGGATATTTGTGTCATCTGCAAAAAGTACTGTTGTCCCTTTAGTTATATTACTGACAAATCATTAACATAAAGAATGAAAAGAATTGGCCCAAGGACTTATCCTTAAGGAACTCCATATGTATAGTTTTGTGCATTACTGTAAAAATTACAATTTTTTTGTGTTTTTATGTCTTTGTATTTTATCTGAGTGATCTGTTGACGGTCATGAAGGTAGGAATGTATCCACTTGTTTGGCAGGCCTCGTATTCCATAGTTACCTAGCTTCTGCAACAGAGTTTTATGATCAATTACATTGAAGGCTTTACTAAGGTCAAGAAATATGCCAGACACATGTTGCTTATTATCTACTGCAATTAGAATTTCATTTAAGAAGGTATAAATAGCTGACTGTGTTGATCTTCCAGTTCAGAATCCGTGTTGTGCATCACTTATTATGTTTTCTTTATTTAGAAAGGCTGTCAGACTTCTAAGAAATAGCTTTTCAAGAATTTTACCAAAGCCTGACAATACTGATACAGGTCTATAGTTTGCAGCTTCATGTTTGTCCCCTTTCTTGTTCAGTGGTGTCACTTTTGCCATTTTCAGATTTTTCGGGAATACACCACTCACAAATGATGAATTGAAAATATCCGTTAATGGTTTTATGATAGATGTTACACTTGCTTTGATGATATTACCTGATGTTTCATCAGTACCTGCTGAATACTTATTGGGTAACCTTTTTATGATGACAGATAATTCCTCACGTGTTGTTGGAGACATGAATAGAGTTCTTGTAAGAATTTTTGTATCTAACTGGAGTGTATTGCTGTCTGATTGTGAGTTGTATTGTTTGATAATCAGGTGGTGTGCTACATTATAAAAGTAGTTGTTAAATTTATTAGCCACTACTGTGGGGTTGATTATTTTATTGTTGTTTTCATGACATTCTATATTTTTGGGTGCTAATGATGTAGTACCTGTTTCTCTTTTTATGATACTCCAGGTGTCTTTAGTCTTATTCCTGGAATTTTTTATTTGTTTGTTGTTTTCAATTTTCTTTGTTTTTGTCATAACCTGTCTAAGTATTTGTTTATATTGTTCAAAGTAATTGATAAATACAGGATTTGTGGTTTGGTATGAGTATTGATATAAGTTCCTTTTGTTCTGGTATGATATTTTTATTCCTGTTGTGAACCCTTTATTTGGTTTGTACACAGAATTTATAAGTGACGTTTGTTTAGGAAAGGCTATTTCAAAAAAATATTTGTATGTGGCCATAGACTTATCAAACTTGTCATTTGTGTTGTTTGAACTGTAAACATCAGTCCATATTTCTCTTCTCAAGAGAGAACAAAAGTAATCTATGTTTTCATTATTAAACTTCCTCACAATAGCTCTAGTTTTCTGGGCTTTCATGTTTCCTGGAATAGAGATTGTTAGTATTTGGGCATTGTGATCACTAAAACCAGTGTTTGCAGTCTGTGTGTTGCAGAAATATTTATCTGTATTTACAAACACCTGATCTATGGTTGTTGCAGAAGTAGTGGTAATACGAGTTGGGTTGGTTATAGTTGGTTTTAGGTTAAAGGACTTCAGTATGTCATTGATTTCTTCTTTAAATTTACAACATTGAAATCTCCAAAAATGATAATATTTTTTAACAGTGTTGAAGTCCTCTAACAGCTCTTCCATATTATTATAAAAAACTTTTTTATCGCCATCTGGTGACCTATATACACAGATGATTACAGAATTGCTAGTTGGCAGTTCTACTATAGAGAGTTCTATGTCTCTTTCTTTAGATAAGTTGTCAAATTTGGTTGCGTTAGTGAAGTCTATATCTTCTCGAACATATATGCAGCTACCACCATGCCTGCGTACTTCTCTACAAAATGTGGCAGCTAATATAAACTGAGGTAGGTGTGCTAGTTCTATCATGTCTTTATTTAGCCAGTGCTCAGTAAAGCATAAAACAGAAATATCACTCATATCATTTAACAAGATATGTATTTCATTCATTTTATTGGAAAGAGACTGAACATTCTGATGGAACAATTTAAAGTATGAAACAGGGACTATATTGTGTCTTGCTAGACCACTTACCTCTTTTTTACATCTACTATTGTTAGCTGTAAAAAATCCTCCTTGATTTGAGGTGTGGGTGGTGTCTTCTTGCTAGCTAGTTCCCTGGATTCTGGGCCCTGCCTTTCATGTACTGTGGTGCTTCTAATGGTAATCCACTTGTCAAGTAGCATTTGTTTCATTTTAGGCACTTCTACTGCACTGGTTTTCACATTGTATTTATTTTGGTGAAACATTGATTTCTTCGGGTAGACTGGTTGATTCAGGGATACATGCATCTGGTTTGTACGATTGTTAATTTTAATTAAGATAGACAGTCTATTGCATACTTGCTCCTTCCCCTGTCTGTTCAAGTGGAATCTGCGACGTGTGAATTTATCACGAGACAGTCATTCCATTTCAAAGTTTATGGATATTCTACTTTTGTTGCAAAATTTTGAGCAGTTCACTGTTTGAACTAAATGATGATTAAACATGTCAATTTTTTCGGTTATATGTTCTTTGTCAAATCTTTTGGGAACTGGATGCAAAATGATGTTTGTCTTGTTACTGAGTTGGAGAACACTTGATAACACATGTTGTTGTAAGAGTCTCCAGTATCGTACAACCCTGCCATTAATGTAAGAGTATCACTTGCGTTCAAGTCTTCTGCTAATTTGTCAATTCGATTAAAAACTTCACGGATAGGAGCATTTGGTTCAATAAAACTTTGAATGTCATATTTTGTGTCTAGTTTTGTCTCCAGAATGTTTCTGCAGTACCTGTCTTGGCCGTCACTCACTAATAAAACTTTCAGATTCCGTAATGCATTCCTTAACTCTTAACTTTGTTTCGTATGTTCAGGTGCTTTATCTTCTGGAACACTATTGGAATCGTTCATTACAGTTTCGTTTTCGCTGATTGCCGTGTAAACACTGACTTCAGTTACACTTACACATTGCATTGGCTCTTTACCAGCTGACATCAGAACAGTTTCTTTATCTGAAGCTGCACTTGTTTAGACGCACTTTTTCTGGATACCGTTGGCATTGTAGATACATTATAACATGAGTGCATTTTTAGTTGCGATTTTAAATTGTGTGTGTTCGACGCGCTTTTTAGGGTACATCACTTTTCACTGCTTACATATTTGATTAGTTCTTGTTCTAGCTCACTGATTCTCGCTAACAGAACGTTTCTATCCTCTTGCAACACTTTAATTATTTCATATTTTGATGCTGAGTCTGTTACGAGTTTGTGATCACCATGTGGCACCAAAACACAGTTTAATTTATACTTTTATTGGGGTTTTGAGTTTTTCTGTGAGCATACTTTTTCCACAGTTATGGTGCCGCTAAGTCTCTGAAAACAGGTTATATCACCCCTTTACAATATCAGGCAGACTATGTTTATAGGTGTGCACATCACCAGTTAGCAGTCCCTGGTTGTAGTTGCACCAGCTGTTTTCTCCTTTGATAGGGACTTTCATTGGTTGAAAAAAACCCAAACAGCCATCTCCACTTCAACATTGTGTGTACTTTGCCTAATAGCAAATACATAATAGTTTTGTATTTTGTCAGTTACACTGCCAGTTAACCTTCCCTTCCCATCTGATCCTTTGCCATCACTGAGGTTTTGTTTTTTTGTATGAAGCTTTCAGTCACCAAAGTCTTGATCCCATTCGTTTCTGTATGTGTCCAATACACACAAATTTCCACACTACATCATTGGTGTACCAGTTCAGTCCTTGAAGATGTCTGAAACTTTTAGAATCACTGCCACTAAATTAATTCACATATCACACTTTACCACACGCAACAAAACATTGAAATATGCTAGCAACACATGCCACTTCCATTCCTCCACTACTGCCACTATAGTTAGCTGCAAAATTATTTCAAGTGTACCTTTGGTTTTTGAGGACATCTACAATTTTTAGATATTACTGCTAAGTGCTATTTGGAAGACTCATTGTGCCTCAGGAAACTGCACCGACTGTAGCACCCTATGGATTGTATGCAAGGCATAGACACATTAATGTTGCATTCATAGATTTTGCTACCATTTTCGTAATTTTGAGCTATTGAAACACTGTTCCAGAAAGTTGTCATGTATGATCACTTACCACACTTCAATTCCATTTCACTGGCAAGTCCTACATGATTTTTTTACAATGTGTTCCAGACCAACTTCACTACACTGAGTACATCTTACACAGTTTGCAAAAATTAAGTTGAGAACTGACATATCAAATCTTTCAGTCACATCTGATTTTCCCATAAAATATTCATACTTTTCACTAACTGAACCTAGCTTCCTCTTCCAAGTACTTACTTTTCCACTTTCACTGCAATGGGCAGTTGAAGCAAGATAGTTAGGTTCACACACTTCGTTATCATATTTATTGTTTATGGTAATAACATCTACCATTGGCTTTCCTACATTTCTTATTTTCTTAAAAGCCTTCAGAAGATTTCTAGCCACTTTAGGTTCACCCATGATTATCCTTCAATAAAATAGAGACTTCAATGAACAGAATTCACTATGAATATTTTCAGGGTTACAAAAGAGTAAATAAACATAAAAAAACATGATGATCGTGCGAGTGATATACACTGAACTATTACAGGTTGGCCAGAACACATTTCCTCTCTCATATGCTTTTACATTCATTAGTACAAGATTTGACAGCAGTTTAACAGCATCACAGTGGGTCACACCCATGCAAAAGAAAATTCAAAAATATTTTAAAAATCATTTTAGTCCTCTGAACTGAAGAAACTATGTATGAATTGAAAGTGGAAACTATGTAGATTTTTAAAATGCAAAAAACGTAAAAATTCAACATAACATGTTTTGAACTGAGAGCATGATTTAGCTCCCGCATAGGCAGCGTTGTATCACTCACGATGCTGAGAAGAGAAGGGTATCGCTTGAGCCACCTCCAAATCCTTTCTGATGGAGGAATGCAGGCTGATATTGAGAGGAGCTCAAAATCTTCACAAAATGGCAGCCCAAGGTGTTGGAGATAGCAGTAGGATCCATGATAACATCGTCTGCTACTGTCAGACCAGGAATTGGTGAATGGATGTTGATCCCAGAGAGCCATTGGAGGTTGTCTCACATTACAGAAGATGGAGTGGAACTATTAAAAGACTTAGTGAATGAAGCCAGCTAGCTTCTTTGCTATCCTGAGGAATGCAAGGACACTGACCATGCATCTTTTTAAAATATATGCAGTTTACTATCATAGGATGATGGTTAAAAATGTGGAGAGCATGTCCCCATGCGCAAATTGCATCTGAGCATGACTCAGTTCATCAAGAGATTGGGACATGCCGCGGTAAAGAGAAAGTGCGATGTAAGTAACATTCTGCAGGTTGGGATAACATCTTTAAGATATTGCACCTGGTCATCATAAATAGGGGAAATGATGTTTGTCGAAGGTTGCCATGAAGGAGTAAAGCCTCCAGTCAGTCTTAGTAAGCTATCATTTGGGTGTTCATATAGATGGGGAGGAGTCAGTAAACATGTAGCACATGGGAAATGGTCACTCAAGTATGCGTAAGAGAGAATGGATCACTCGAGAAGATGGGCAAGCTGGGCAGCACAGAAGAGTGTATTGAAATGGAAATAGGAGTGTGTGGATTTTGAAAGAAAGATGGGTGCTCCTGTATTAAGTCAGAAGAGATTACGGTGATTGAGAAGGTCAGCCATCTCTCAGACAAGTTCTGGCAGAACCCAAAAGGAGACGGTGTGCATTAAAGTCACTGAGCAGCAGAAAGGAGAGAGGTAGCTGCCTAATAAGCTAGAGGAAGTCTGCCCTGTTGATATCAAATGGTGGAGGGATGTGAACTGTACAAAGGGAGAACTTGAAGTAAGGAAGGAAAAGGCGAACTGCAGCAGCTTGTAGGCAGAAAGTCAGGGAGATAGGTTGACTATGAATGTCATCCTGTATGAGCAGCATGGCTCCCCCATGAGATGGAATGCCGACCTTGGGGGGGAAGGTCAAAACAGTCTGTGAAGAAACGCCTTGGAGGATACTCATGATGAGAAAAATATGATGGGGTATCACCTCGGCAGTTGCCAAGTGCCAGCCTTCAGAGACACTCTGCTTCAGGGCATAAAGGCAGGAGGATCCCAATCCACTAGGTCTGCAGGAGCATCGGCATTTTTCTGCTCTTGGCCTGTAGAGTACAGTGCAACAAAATGGCTGGTGTTGTGCACCAGTGACACAGATATCGGACTGACGAGGATATCATGTGGCAACACTGTCAAAGACGATCTTCGAGTCAGTGAAGGAAAGACTGCTTGCCTTTGTTTAACTTCTTTGAATCTTTCTGGTTACCAGACAAAGACGTGGATGTTGGGTAGCTGGAGCAACATAGGAACACATCAAGAGTACTCCTTCTGTCCTTTCCATGCTGCCGGTTGTATAGCTGCGGTATTTGTCCCATGAGGTGAACATTTGATGATGCATTGCACATTTGAAGGATTAGATGGATACCCTACCATACCACTGGGCGATTTCACAACCATGGTGCTAAATTTGAATTTGCATGTCTGCTTGGCCACTTCTTCTGTGGAGTGAGCTGTAGCTAGAACAGTACTGTAGGTGCCATATGGTAGCATACAGGGTTTCTGACTTGCCAACAACTTGCGAGCAACCACGTAAGACACTTTTCCTTCACCCAGACCTCCTGAATCGCCTCCTTGTTGAGGTACATGGGACAATTCTGGGAGGATGGGACAATTCTGCAAGGAGGCAGCACATACGCCATTGCAGATAATGCAGCAGGCTGGAGGAGGTGGACAATCACCCTTGTGCACATTAGTATGACAAGTTGAACATTTGGCCGGATGCCAATAAGAACTGCTAGTGTGGTTGAAACTATGACACTGGTAGCAGCGTATAGAGTTCGGAATGTATGGTTGGACTGTGATAAAGGTGAGAAAAAGTGTGTGTGTGTGTGTGTGGCGGGGGGGGGGGGGGGGGGGGGGAGCACTATGGAGGCATCTATCCTTTTCATCATCCATTGGATGGCAGTGACACCCTGATCAGGCAGGTATGTTTGGATTTCAGTCTCCGACACACTGTCAAGCAGCCTAGTGTAAATAACACCACGGAAAGAATTCAGAATTCAGAGCAGCTTGAAACTAACAGGATGGCTGAGGAGAAGTGAAGAGGCAAGCAGTTTTTGTGCTTGAGAATCAGAAATAGTCTCCAAGAGGAAAGTGCCACTCCATAAAAGAGAGCAGGCCTTCACAGAGCAAGCATTTGCATTAACACCTTTCTAAATAATAAATGGATTTACCAATGCAAAGGACTCACCGTCTACAGTAAGTGAAACCATGAGGAACTGTGGTGCAACTGGGATGGTCTTTGAATCGTTAGATCATTCCACTTAGGCTTTGTAGATGATTGGGAAGATGATTGTCTTATTGCAATAAAATCCTCCATGATTGCCAGCATCTCTGATGATGTACTGCTTCCAACTGGGGGCCCCCCTTCTCAAGGCAGCGCACCTGCCTTAGGTGACTGTTTATGCCTCAGGTCACACCTACTGAACACCTGATGGAGGGACCAGTCGGCAATTTGGGAAGGTAGCTGCTCAGGCAATCACCCCTCCCTGGGCCTTGCCTACACAATGGAGGGGTATGTGTGAACCCAACCTGTAGACCCAAGTCTGGGAAATACACGTTACCCTGTTACCTGCTATGCATCAGATGCATGGGCCAGCCTACAGGAGTACACAGGGAGGAAGAAGGAAAAGAGGAACCTCAAATGCTGAAGTGGAAGGAGGACAGGTGAAGGTGAATGAAGAAAGAAAGAGGAATGAAAACACAGTGGTGAGACTGATCCAATGTGAGCCACCGAAAATGTGGAACATATTCCAAAATATACCCCAAACACGTTCCCCAAGGGAGGGTAAAAATAAGAGCAAGGGGATAGATATGCAGCACAGAAGGGAAAATATGCTGCAAAGGCTGGGGCCCTGTGGAAGCCAAGCACGAACCCACTAAAGAGCTGTGAGCTCCCTGCAGGTTTAAAAAAAAAGTGAAAAATTTATGAAAGGAGCTACAGAAAGCTTGTCACCCACTAGCCACTCTCAGTGCCTGCACCTGCTCGGTGCTGAATATTTCTGGAGTAACTACGACTGCAGGCAAAGCACTGTGCCCTCTCACAGCTGATACAGAACAAATGCTGTCTCTACATAGTTTCTCTGCAGATGTATTACTGCAGAATCAAACTGAATCGTTAAAACTATTTTCCATCACTAAGGATTTAATCTTGTATTTAGCTTATGGTGAAAGTGATTTGATTAATTAGATTTACCTCAATAGTTCTTTCTTGCATACCCGTTTTTAAAGTTGAGCCAAAATACAATGATCCCTGGTGCTTGTGCTAATTGGCAATGAGTGCCAGCGGTATTTCCATAAAAAGCTAATTTAATTTACAGTGATAATCATGCTAACAGACTATTACAGAGCAGTGAATATATAGCCCTGAAAAGACTGAAATTATATTAAATGAATCCTAAACTATCATTAAGAGAATAAAACATAAAATATTGCTATCACACAGTAGTAGCACTTTTATTAATAAGTGAAATAGCTAATGTAAGCTTACTTTGAATAAGGTTCAGGGTTCATTACATAAAAACAATATTTCAAAGTTAATGCTTTAATAAAGTATGCCTAATACTTTCAGTCAAAAAGTATGTAAAAAGTGGTCTTTAATTGAGTGTTACAACCCAAAAAAAATTAAGGTATTTGAAAATAATCAATACAGTATTGTAGTTATATAGTAATACAGTACTAAACTAGTACTAATATTTAGATACTAAAAATTTAACATTGTGTATGTATTTAATTCTCTATTTTATAAAGATTTTTAATATTGCTCTAAATGCCATTATTAGGGCTAGAGTATCTTTATAAAGGTGTAAATGTCAACCATCTGACTGGATTACTAAATACAAAGTTGTTGGTGACTGGTGAAATACCCAATTCATCCATAACATCTTGGTGGGCATGAAGAATAGCCAAATTGTCCAATCGATTCTGTCCCTTTGTTGATTAGAGATATGACTTCAGACATTTAAGAGTGTTAAATGACCATTCTGATTTTGCTGTCATGATTGGAACTACTTGGAGAATCTTAATTCACTTCACCACTTCACATAACATTTCTACAACTGCAGGCTCTTGTGTAATGTACTTTCTTACATCAAGCATATTTTTTAAGACCAGTTGTTTTTAATTAGTGATGTCAAATAACATATTCAAGAGTAAGTGCTGCCTCTGAATGTCTAGGTCATTTTTGAAAAACTCAGTTGATTTTTCCAAATTTGTTTCACCTCTGTTTACTAAAAGCAAGCACACTTTTCCAACCCATCTGCAATGACCTGTGAGAGTCCAGTTGAAGCAAACCGCTCTGTAATGCAAGATTGCACCATTTCACATACTTCATTGTAACAGCTTTGCAATATTCCTTTTGGGTTTTGAAAGTGTATGGTGCGCTGGCTTTGTTGTTTTCATACTTCTTGGGTATACTTTGATTCCTAGGAAGCGAAGGATCATCAACTTGTGAAGGTTTTTCTTTTAAACACAATTCCCAAAAGTGTTCAGAACTATCACACCTTCCATTCGGTATACAAATCAAGCCCTCATATTTTTTACAGATCAGCAACACTTAGATGAAGGCATTGAATTTTTTCATTGACATCCTCTACTGGGTTCATTGCATGGCAATAAAGACGTAAAAAGAAGTAAGTCTTTAATTGTAACGTTGACTCAAGGTAGACTGCACATTTTCAACCTGCCTCTGTTTTGTCCTCTGCAGAAAATGTTTCAAAAAACTCTAAAAGTTCTTCAAAGTTTTTCAATATTCAAGACACTAGAAGCTCGCATAGTCCATTGAGTTGGCCAAAGGGGTCACAGACTAGCTTGGTTGATGGCGCTCTCACATCATATGCTTCTGAAAAGTAACATCATTTTGTTGGATTCGCTATGGTATTTATTACGTCCTTGGCTAAAGCCATAATATCCCTCATAGATGAAAGATGTTGGAGACTGTCTACAACTGCCAGGTCTAACCTGTGAGCAGTGCAGTGCATATATCATGCTTTTGGTTGTATATCCAAAAATAACTTTTTTAGTCCTTTGAACTTACCTCTCATATTCGAGGCACCATCATAGTACTGTCCTCCGAAGTTATCCACTGACAAATCAAGTTGAGCAAAAACATCTTTTAAAATACTAAACAGAGTGCACTAAAGAGAGTCTCATACAAGCCAATAGACTTCATTGATGATTAAGGAATCATTGACAGTATGAACACAAAATGACACTTGTTCATGAACTGAAGAATCACTTGTTTCATTAACCATAACATAAAAATGTTCAGTCTTCTTGATTGAAGCCAATAAACTTTCTCAACACATACTTTCCTAGTAGATCAATAATCTCTTTTTGAGTATCATGGAACATCCATTTACACCCCGAACGCCCTAAGCAATCTTTAAACTCAGGTACATCATTCTTCCGGAGTTCCAACAACTGAAAACATTTGAGATGATGTCTTCGTGCGATCTAATTGCTAGTCCTTATTGGTATAGGAATTGCACAGTACTAAAAATTTGTCTCAAGAGCTTTCTTCATATTATTGTCTAACTGTTCACTGAATTGGGAGGTCATACTTTGGTTAGTGATAGAATTTAGTTTCAGAACACCTTATTTGTCCATAAAATGTATTTTCATGAAGATGGGATTTTTCCAAAGCCTTTTTCCAGCTAGAAAATCCTATTGAAGTAAATGCATTCTTTTTTTAAGAAAATTGTAATAAATTTTTAGCATCTGCCTATTTGAAGGTTTTGCAAAAGACTTTTTTGGTAGATACTTCATATTCTAGCCATGTATAATTGATCAACTAAGACTTCTGATATGACCTTCCCTTACCAGATTGTCCAGGTTGTGGGTGTGAATAGTTCTTACCCGAAGACAATGAAGCAATTGATGACGCAACAATTGTTGGATGTTGACTTGCAGTATCAACAACTTCTAAGCGTGCCTTTTTGGTATCACATTTATCCATTGCAAATTTAATTCACAATACACTAAGAGATTAAAGTAAATGAATAAAATATAGTCATACAAATTAGACCACTAGACACTAAAGTCAGAATACTAAACATGTCTGCACCATGCACTGAATCAAACTACCCACACTGAATGACTGTGACAGCAAGGTGGGCTATATATCACCGCAGTGTCATAATGTCTCAAAGCGTCAAGGTGATGCAAGGCGGAGACTTCCAGGCACTTATGCTCCAGTCCTTTTGATGTCACCACAGCCTCAGTGCTGGCCTACCGGCACCGGCCTTTCCCCAAAATTTCACACACTGGGTCAAATACTAAGTGTGGCTGCAGCACCGTAACACTATCATGATTCACACCCCTCGTTTTCAGTTAACCTGCTTACTACCATAATAATTACTTGTTTTAACTCATTACTGAATGTATCTTAAAAGGGATCTATTGCAAACAAGGAAAATAATAAATTCCAACATAATTTTGGGATTTTAAAAAGCATAATATAACTAATAATTTTCTAAAATTATTGGGAGAGCTCCCTGCTCCCGTTCCTCCCCACCCAAACGATTCTTGAGGGGGCTCAGGCCCCCTCAGGCCCATGGAGTCAGCACCTGTGCCAGGTACTCAGCTTTGTTGGAACACATGCCTGAATAGCTGTGCTTGTCCACCTGGACAAAACAGCAGTCACCAAGTTGATACTCAATAATTTACTTGGTTTTATTTTAACGCCATGTAATTTGATTCCATGAGACACATAAGGTAGTGCAGGTGGGAAATATTATTGACAGTTTTCAAATTATTTTGTCTCTTTTATATATATCATGTGCAAGAAGTGTCATTACTGCAGGATATTTATCTATAAAGTGAGTTGCTACCTTGATAGAATTCAAGATTCGAGGGATATTACTTATTCTTAATAGTTTCAATGTTAATTAATGATACTTGTGCAATTGCACAGTTCCGTTCATCAGTTCAACTTAAGTTGTTAAAACTGCTGCATTTTGATAGGTTTAATAAACCTTATAAACAAGTACAACAACATACATGTTTATGTGTGTTTTAAATAAAGCAATAGCAGAGAGAAAATAGTTAGGGAAACATATTAATAACCTTTTGCTAAAATTATCACTGATCACTCTTGTAACACATATTACACCATGGAATCAATTTCAAACTGTGGTAGTTAAGTGTCAAAGAATATTACAAAGTTGTATCATTTATTAAAATCTTACCCTAAAAGAACTTAACAAATACTCGTGTTATATGCCGAAATAAGTTTCCTGAAATTCTTAATTGACATAAGAAGGCAGTTCATGTTTCTGCATGTGAATGTTAAGAAAGAACAACTGAATTGTGTACTCACCATGCACTGCACTAATCCCATAAATGAGACAGCCAATATTCTTGTAGTTGGACCAGGCACTGGGAATTTCATGATCATCTGAAATTTTGTCCTCAGAGCTACTGCTGGCACTCTTACCACCATCTGCTTCACCAAGATTAACAATGTTTTTCATGTGGGTCTCCATAATTCACCCTCTCTCGCAAGCACCTTCAATATTTTTTTTCACATGTAGAATCACCACATATCTACTGAACTTCAGTCAAAGCCTGACGAAAGTTTCGAAATTTGTGGTAAGTACCTATGTTACCAATCTTCTTAGGTCATTGGTCCCTAGGGTTATACACTATTTAATCTAACTTAAACTAACTTACACTAAGGACAAAACACCTTGCAAACCATGGCAAGGAGTCTCAGGCCGCACAGCTCCCCTGTGCAGCTCGAAGCTCGATGAAGCAATTTTAACTCCTTGCTTTGTGAAAAAGGTGCACACTTATTATTTCTTGCTACATTTCCTTTTGCTTGAGCCCAAAGACACTCAATCGCATTGTACATGCAATGGTACGGTGGCAAACAAATAACCTTGTGACCAGCAGTTCTAGCTGATTTCATCATCAATCGTGTATACAAGAGTTTGTGGCTTTTTGAATACCTAAGGGAGCAAACTGCTGATGTCATTGGCTCCTAGGCTTACACACAACTTAAACTAACTTATGCTAAGGACAACACACACACACCGATGCACAAGTGAAGACTCGAACCTCCAGCAGGAAGGGCCGCACAATCCACGACATGGTGCCCCTAACAGCGGGACCACTCCACATGGCAGTTACGGGCTTAACAAGCTGAAGCAGCTCTGCCTTTTTTGGTTCATCAGTGCAATTAACATTATGTCACTGCAACCAACTTAACAAATCACCTTTTCTGTTTGACATGGTCGGCACTTTGTTCACCTGGTTAGAAAAATAAGGTGCTTTATCTATCATTATAATAGACTCTGGAGGAATGTTCCAAAGAAGTTTATCCTTAAACCATGAGATGTAGATCGCAGCATTCATTTCTTCATGGAAATCTCCTGACTACTTTGAAGCAAAAGCCCACAAAGCATTGTTTATGACTGCTGAACTTGTTCCAGCATGGCAAACAATTAATCTGCCACCTTTCCCAGTTGTTTTTCGTAGAACTGAAGAAATTGTGTCATCAGTCCAAATGTGTGAAACACGAGTATTTGTTAAGTTCTTTTAGGGTAAGATTTTAATAAATGATACAACTTTGTAATATTCAAGTCGATCTGTAAATATGACTTTGTCAAAGTCAATAGTGCACATTTTTTCTGAGGAAACTGCAGTGCAAATTTATGATTGTTGAATGTTTTATACCTGAAGTCTAAGGAAATCAGAACCTAAGAAGGTGACGTCATACCCCCGGAAAACAGACCTGCATCATGAAGTGAAACAAAAAGTTTTTTCCTAGTTGGTAATTCACCTTTACAGTAATAATTGTAAATATGGGCACAAATAGCACACTGATTAAAATTGTCAATGGCTTTCACTCGCTTCATACCCTTCCTGCATTTACCTGGCTTTCTAAGCATGAAGTCTTTCTCACCACTATCAAGGCCTATGCATTTTCTCTGAGTCACACGTTTCACTATAGCAGTTCCAATAACAAGCTCATTGGCTGTTCGTTGCACTACATTTGACACAGGGAGAATAGGACCTTCATTATACCTCTCACTTTCAAAGTAATCCTGCACCTGAATATCAAATTCCCTCACTGCCATCCAGCACTAGCTGTTGCAACCGTTAGCTATACTGTCCGGAAGCAACAGGGTTGCTTTCAGTTTCTGCGACTGGAATGGTCTCTCGGCACAGTAGGTGGATCCATGGATCATCGTGTTTTCACCCAACACTAGGATCTGCATTTCTCTATTGGTTCCTAATCGTACTAACTCAAGACTGAATAAAAATAAGCCATATATTACAGATAACCGTACGCTGTTTTCGTTGTTCAAAATGCCACATTATGTTGTTAGTAGCAGAAAATGACATACACATTGGAATGTACCGTAAGCAGTGGTAAGAACATTTATACTTCACTTTGGTAAGTTTGTTTTGTGATGTGTGTGGAAATTTCACATGGTCTACTATTTGTTTCTGAGAATACAAAAATCTGAGTTCTTTGTCATCTGCCATCAGATTCTTTACATGTAGTAGGTACACTGTGTGAAGTGTTCTATCCAGGCACACATGCAGCTGTCCTTTGCAGATGGTAATCAGTGGTAGTGTAACAAGGAATCGCTGGATATGACTGTCTGCCTAACAATTTTTTTTTGTGCTGCACTTTTAATTGTTGCACGTAAGTACTCAATAGATTTTCCAACATTTTAAAGGTGTGAAACCTCTGTCTTTTCGTTGGCACATAAAATTCACTTATATAGCAGGTTCAGAATCATAAACAGTAAATTTACCAGTTTCTTTTATACTTTGTGAATATATTTTCCATCCTTCTTTTTGATCTGGGCTTTGGACCAGCACTGGCAAAGTTAAAAATACATCTTTATGTTGTCTTTTGCTTTTTTATATTTTTTTCAATTTCTAAGTTTTTGTCTGATAGCATTGTTGTATTCGTTCTGTGCTGCAATTGGCAATTTGTTTCTGTGTGGTAATTTTCAAAACTGGGAATGACACACACCTTGCAAGTTTTACATTCGTACTTGCTTTTTTAATGCACTTTCTGTTTCCAGCAAACAATGCATCTAGACAGTAGCCTACTTTACTAAGAATGCTCACTTGTTATACTGTTTGGAAAATCCCTTCCCAAAAACCTTTGAGGATTATCATCAGAATACCTTCCCCTGCCAGCTTTTCTGCACTCTGATGCATACATTTCTGGAAGTTCCCTTACCAGCGACCGATGAACTCTATCAGAAGCATACTACCTGTTAGTGACCTGTGAAGAACATGAGCATTTAAAACACACAGATCAAGAATGTGCAAAACGAACTCCTTATACCAGTTCATTGTTTTTCGTATACATCTGTCAGAGCTAAGCAGCCTATCAGAATGGTCAACTGATACCAAATTCAAGTTATATTCTACAATGATTTGTGGTTTCTTAATTTTCTCTCTAATATTCCTGTCAACAATTTCTGTGGTGTTACATGTGGTCAATGTCCACACTTCCCTTTTGTCACACCACTTTATTTGTTAGCGCAAATAAATTTAATGTCTTTCCATTTCAGTTTCTGCAGAACTTTCAGCATGTTGCATCTGTTCTTATGGATAGCGCCACATGCGTTTGTCCCATGAGTGTGAAGCCAGGAAAATTTCTGCGCTTAAGTACCAATTATCGAGGTAGTGGGTATTGTCCACGTTCTAAAAACAGTTTTATTAGTGTCGCCACTACATCACTACTTTTCCTCAAATTGTGGAACTTAGTTTCTGTTGATGTCCCTGTAGAAAAATGAAATCTAAGACAGACAGTCTTACAATCACATAACACAAATGTTTTTCGTCTGAATATACTCTTGTTTCAATGGAATGAATTGTGTGAAAGATAAGCGTTCTTTAAATAATAACAAACTTTCATCACTGCAGAGTTTCTTATGTGGATTAATTGCACAATGGAAAGCTGTACAAACTCTGTCATCAGTGTTCCTCATTTTAAATAATTAATCTCCTCCAGTATTGGCAGAGTTGTCACTGAAATTTAACATTCTCGTAAGTAACAAAAAACTGTCCCATGACATCATTTTCATTGAAGTCAAATTCATCATTAAGACATGATTTCTTCATAGGTATTTCACCATCACTTTCTGAGTCTTCAGATTCAGAAATACTAACATGTCTTGTTGAAACACCAGACTGCATTGAAACACTTGTTGACATGGAACGTTTATCACTACAGCTTTCCAATTCTGTGGAAGAGCTGAAACTTTCGTCAAAATCATATAGTTCATCCTCACTGTTGCTCCTCGTAAGAATCTCCATAATTTCTTCCTCAGTGCACCAACCACGTCTGCCACTTTCTTTGTAAAACATGATAGGAAAAAAGGACTAAAGAAAATTCTGATGAACACAAACCTGTAGTTTGAAGCCTAGGCCCACAACAGACAGAGGTTCTGATGACAAGCTATTAGCCAGAACTGTGAGAGGGTACTGAGGCAGGGGGCGGGAAGTCGACTGTACAAGTTACCTCATCATCAGCACTCAGGTAGCGGTGCATCTGTACTCATCATAAGTGCTCAGGGGCCAGCAAACTGGTGCGACTGAACTCATCAACAGCACTAAGGGGTAAACCAGCACCCGCAACTATACTCTGTAGCACCCATGGAGCGGCAGGCAGCATGTCGAGTAAACTCATCAACAGCAGTCCAAGGGTTAACACTAAGTGAAATATTTATGAATGAGCTGCAGAAAGCTTCTCACCAGATAGCCACTTTCAGTAAAAACACTTACTACAATGCTTTGTTTCCCTTGCATCAAAAAACTAAGGGTAAAATTTATGAAAGAAACTGCCGACTGCTTCTCACCAATAGCCACTCTTGGTAGATAGAGTTACTCAAGCATCTGGCCCTGGGTGGAGGATCAGGATGAAGAGCGAGCATGATCCAGCTCCATCACAGTAAAGGCAGCATAGTAACACTCACCATTCTGAGAAGGGAAGAATATCATCTGAGCCGCCTCTGTTTGCTTCTGGTGGAGGAAGTCAGGGTGATAGTGAGAGGAGCTCGAAATTTTCACAGAAAGTGGTGGTGATAGCAATAGGGTCCACACTGACATGGTCTGCCACAGTTCAGCCAGAAAGTGGGGAATGGATCCAGGCCAGTAATTAGGGAATGGATCTTGGTCCCAGAGAGCCGTCACAGATTGGCCCACATGATGGTAGACGGGTGCAAACTGAGGAAGAAGAAGAAGTAAGAGGTGCATCAAACATTGAAGTGGAGGAAGGCTGTGAGAAGTTGAACAAAGAAAGGAAAAAGGAATGAGAAACAGTGGTGAAACTGTTCTTATGTCAGCTACAGACACGCCACCCATGATCCCCAATAGACGGGGGGGGGGGGGGGGGGGGGGGGGGGATTTATATATATATATTTTAAGAGGGTAGACATGTAGTACAGAAGGGAAAAGGGTTCTGCAAAGGCTAGGGCCCTGTGGTAGCCAAGCACGAACCTTCCAAAGATGGGCAAGCACCCTGTGGAACAAGGGGGAACCTATGAGACAAGCTGCAGAAGGCTTCACACAGACTAGCCACTGTTGGTAGATACTGGCTACTATAATGCACAACTCATCTCCCTTGCAGCTAGAAACTAATGAAAAATTTATGAAAGAAGTCTCAGAAAGGTGCTCACCCACTAGACACACTTGGTTGATACAGTTACTACAACCTCTCACTTGCTTCCATTACCTCTTAACACAACGTGAAAGCAGTAGCAGAAAACATCACACCCTGTAGATGCTTTTTGTAGCTGTAGTTACTACAATACCTTACCTCTTATTACTAACTGGAAAATTTATGAAAGAAGCTTCAGAAAGTTTCTCACACACTAGCCTGTCATTGTAGATATACTTCATTGACCAATTCAATCATCTCCCTTGCACCTTAAAAATAAGTAAAAAAATTATTAATGAAGTTGTAACAAGCTAACCACACACTATCCACTCTTCATAAATATAGTTACAGCACTACTTTACTAATTCCCCTAGCCAATATTTGTAAGTAAAATATTTATGAATGAATCTGCAGGAATCTTCCTTGCCATCAGTCACTATCTGTAGATGATGTTACTGCGCAACAGTACAGATCATCCTAGATTCGTAACCCTAGGTGAGAAATTTATGGAAGAAGCTGCAAAAAGCTTCTCTACCAACATTCACTGTCTGTAGATATAGTTACTGAACACCTGTACATGTTGAACTTGGTTCATCACTCTAGATGAAAAATTTATGAAATGAGCTCCAGAATGCTTCATATCCATTTGCAACTCCCTGTAGATATAGTTATTGCACAGCCGTACACATCTCCCTTGATTCTTTCCCTTAAGTGCAAAATTTATGAAAGAGGCTGCAGGAAGCTCCTCTACCACCAGTTACTATCTGTACATATGGTTACAGTACAGCTCAACATGTCACACTTGCTTCTTAACGAGAGGAAAAAAATTATAAAAGAAGCTGCAGACAGATTCCTTACCACCAGACACTATCTATAGATATAATTACTGTGTAGCAGTAAACATCACCCTACATTCTTACCCCAGGCAAAAAATTTATGAAACAAGCTGCAGGAAGCTTATCTACCACCAGTAACTATATGTAGATAGAGTTACAGCACAGCTGAACACATCACAACTGATTCTTAGACAGACGAAAAATTTTTGGAAAAAGGCGCAGAAGTGTTCCTTATGATCGTTCATTATCTGAAAGTATAGTTATGGCAGAGCTGTACATGTTGAATATGATTCTTAACCAGAGTAAAAAATTTATGAAAGAAGGTACAGAAACATTCCACACAACCATTCACAATCTGTAGATATAATTACCACACAGTTCTACACATTGAACTTGGTTCTTAATCCTGTGTGAAAATTTATGAAAGAAGCTGGCAAAAGCTTCTTACCCACTTGCAACTCCCTGTAGATATAGTAACTGTTTACTTGTACACATCGCCCTGTATTCTTAACCCTAGCTGAAAAACTTATGAAACAAAAAAACTGGAGAATGCTTCTCTACCATAAGTCACTATCTGAAGATATAGATGTGACACAGCTGTAGTGTCACCAATGATTCTTAACCAGAGGAAAATATTTATGAAAAAAGCTGCAGAAAGCTTTCTTACCACCAGTCATTATCTGTAGATAGAGTTAATGCACAGATGTACACATCGCCTTGAAACTCTACCCTACGCAAAAGACTTATAGAAATAGCAGAAGAAAGCTTCCAACCAGCATTTGCAAGATGAATATATATGTACTGCTTAACTGTACATATCGCCTAGATTTTCACCTCTAAATGACGAAGTTATGGAAGAAGGAGTGGAAAGCTTCCTTACCGACATTCACAATCTGCAGATACAGTTACTCCACAGCTGTATGTATCACCTTTATCTTCTACCCTAGGTGAAGAAGTTATGGAAGAGTCTGCAGACAGCTGCCTTATCAATATTCACCATCTGCAGGTATAGCTACTGCACAGCTGTACATATCGCCTTGATTTTCTACTCTATGTGAAGAAGTACTGGAAGGAGCAGCAGAGAGCTTCCTTAAAAACATCTACCATCTGCAGATATTGTTACTGCACAACTGTACTTATCACCTTTATTTTCTATCCTAGGTGATGTGGTACTGGAAGGAGCTACAGAAAGCTCCCTTGCCAACATACACCATCTGCAAATATAGTTACTGCACAGCTGTATATATCTCTTATTTTCTACCCTAGGTTTATTGTTATGGTTTTAGGGTGCAAAACCTCTATGGTAGGTCACGAAATCGTCCACAACGAGGGAGTCTGAGACATTAGGAAGGAGACACTCCATAATTGGATTTATGGCAATGGCAAACAGTACAACACTTAGCACAGAGCCCTGGGCTACCGCGTTTTCTTGAGAGAAAGTATGAGAGAATGTAATGTTCACCCACACTTTAAGTGTGTGATCTGCCATAAATTCATGAATAAAAACGGGCAGTCGACCTCGAAAGCCCCAAAAGAACAGTAAGTGGAGGATACCTGTCCTCCAACAGGTATCGTATGCTCTCTCCAGATCAAAAAATATTTCTACTGTTTGGCGTTTCCTGATAAAATTGTTCATGATGTAAGTGGAGAGACCAACAACATGGTCAACTGCAGAACGATGCTTTTGGAAACTGCATTGGGCAGGTGTTAAAATATTTCAGGACTCCAGCCAACAGGCTAAACAGCAATTCACCATATGCTCCAAAACCTTACATACACTACTCATGAGAGAAATGGGGTGATAGCTAGGGGAGAGATGTTTGTCCTTCCTAGGTTTCAGAACAGAAACTATGATACCTTCCTGCCATCTTCTGGGAAAAGTACTGTCGGTCCAAATTCGATTATAAAGGCGAAGGTGGTAACGCAGACTAGGGTATGATAAATGGAGCAACATTAGGACATGGATGCCATCGGGTCCTGGGGCAGAAGAGAGAGAAGAAGAGAGAAGAAGAGAGTGCTTGTTGTAGTTCCCACATGGAGAAAACAGTATTACAGCTTTTGCTATTTTGAGAGGAGAAAGCAAGAGGTCGCACTTACACTGCACATTTCTTCAGGAGAAAAGCAGGCGGGTAATATGAAGAGCTCGAAATCTCAGCAAAGTGTTGATCCAATGAGTTAGAAATTGCAATGGGGTCCACTAATGTACCATGTGTGACAGTGAGCCCAGAGACCGGGGAGAAACTAGGTGCGCCAGATAACCCTCGAATCTGACTCCAAACTTCCGAGAAGCGAGTGAAGGTGTTAAATGAGCTAGTGAAGTCCCAGCTTGCCTTCTTGCTATCGCGAATGACGTGACGGCATCGTGCACGGAAATGCTTACAGCGGATACAGTTGCCCAAGTAGGATGGTGTCGGAAAACCCGAAGAGCACATCGCCACTTACGCTTTGTGCAAGGCATGCCTCATTCCACCAAGGAACTGGGGGCTGCCAGGGCAAATCGCAGGTGCAAGGTATTGAATGATCCACAGCTGTAAGAATAACTTCTGTAATATGAGTGACCTCATCATCGATGCTAGGAAAGTGACGGTCATCGAATGCTGCTAGAGACAAAAAATGTGTCCAATTGGTTTGGGCAAACTTCCAGCATCTCACGTGCATATATGGCAGTTGTGGCTGCAATATAAGGACACATGGAAAGTGGTCACTCAAGTGTGTAACAGCAAGAGCAAATCATTCGAAGCACCGAGCTAGCAGAACAAAACCGACCAGAAGGTCCAAATCAGAGAAATTTGTTGTAGAGGCAGACAAAAGTGTAGGGTCCCCAGTGTTGAGGCAAACAAGATCTGCTTGATGGAAGACGCCTATCAATAGTGAGCCATGTGGACAAGGTCACAGAGATCCCCAAAGTGGATGGTGGGCACTGAAGTCCCCAACCAGCAAATAGGGTGGTGGGGGGGGGGGGGGGGGGGGGTGTGGAAGCTGACCAAGAAGATGAAGGAAATCAGCTCTTGCCATTGGTGTGGACGATGAAATGTATACAGTACGAAGAGAGAAGGTGTATCCAGAAAGGGAAAGACGGACAGTGGCAATGACAGCTTGGAAGGAACTTTTTAAGGGGATTGGGTGATAATGGAGAGTATCATGGAGAAGAATTGTGAGTCCCCCATGTGCTGGAATGTCTTCAACAGAGGAGAGATCAAATTGCACTGACTGAAAATGGGGGAAAACAAAGCGATTGTGGGGACACAGCTTTGTTCCTGAAGATAGAAGATGACCAGCCAGTAGGATCATAAGAGGATAGGCAATTGATACCAATTGGCTCAAATGCCGCTGATATTCCAATGGATAATGGACATAGAGTGGACAGAAAAGGCAAGAATGTGACCAAGGTTGCCCTCAACTCAACGACTGTTCAGAGCCCGCGGCTGACAGCGTGGAATGGCATTCTGCTGAACGCAGAAGATCCTGATCCATATGTTGTGGTAGCAGCTCCTACGACCAGCGATCGGCCTGTTGATCGGCCACCTGCAGTGTGCCTCAGCAACACAGAAGACAGCTGAGGGCGGTTACCACCAGATCGTGCTGTAGATGAGACATGCCATGGCAGAGAAGGAGAGGAACTCGGTTTCTTATTAGTCTTCTTGAAAACAGGACGTTGAGATTAAGGAGGAATCGGTGGTTGTGAAGTCGGCGTACGTAAAAAATCTTCACAAGTAGGCTCTTTTTTGGAAGTCCAGGAATCTGATTTTGGGGCTTGGGATTTAGCAGAACCCGATGAAGACTGCACCACAGAGTGAGCAGCTGAGAGTGGGGAGGTTCAACGTACGACCTCTGCGCTGGCTGATCTGATAACTGTGGCATTAAACCTGAGATCACAAGTCTGCATGGCTGCCTCCTTTGTAGGCCGAGGAGAGGCAAGGCCAATGCTGTATTTACCTGTGTGAGGCACAGTGGGTTTCGACTGGCAAATAACTTTTGAACAGCAAATGTCGACACCTTTTCCTTCACGCTGATTTACTGAATGAGCCGTTTGTCTTTAAAAATGGGACAATCTCAAGAGGAAGCAGCATGGTCACCCACACAGATGATGCAACAAGGGGATGGAGGTAGACAAGCATCCTCAAGGGCATTCTTGCCACACATAACGCATTTGGCCAGATTGGAACATGACTGACTGGTATGACTAAACCGCTGACACCGATAGTAACGCGTAGGGTTTGGGATGTGAGGGTGAACAGAAATTATCTTGTAGCTCTCTTGTATGTTCAATGGAAGTTGAACTCTGTCAAATGTCAAGAAGACAGTACGGGTTGGAACAAAGACCATGTCAACCCTTTTCATGACTCAATGAACAGCCGTTATGCCCTGGTCAGACAGTTAGTTTTGAATTTCCTCATCAGAAAATCTGTCGAGGGAGCGCATATAAACGACCGCACATGATGAATTAAAAGCGTAGTGCACTTCCAACTGGACAGGGAAAGTGTGTAGCAGTGAAGTAGGCAGAAATTTTTGTGCCTGGAGGGCACCGACTGTTTCTAACAAGATGCCATTTTGTAATAGGGAACAAGACTTAACAGGATCTGCAATTGCATCAGGACCTTTCTGAATAATGAAAGGGTAGACTGGGGGGGGGGGGGGGGGGGGGGGAAGTCTTGACCTTCATCTGACCAAGAAACAACAAGGAACAGTGGCACTGATGGAAGAATTAGCGGTGGCCGAGACTCATTTAACTTTCACTTATGAGCAGACATAGTAGATAATGCGGAAACCATTGCAGAAGTAACCCCCCATGATTACCGGCATCTTTGATGGCACGTTCCTTCCTTGTGGGGGCTCTCTCTGAGTGCACTCATGCCTTAGGTGACTGTTCACACCTCAGGACACACCTACCATGTAACAGACGGAGGAAACTTTCGTAAGGCATCAGCTCGGGTAATCACATCTCCCATTGCATGGCAGTTACCAGGGGGTACGAACATATGCTAGTTGTCTACTTGGGGCAGAGAATAAAGCATGGGAATGCATGGGACAGCCTTCAGACATGCACAGGGAGGAAAAAAGATAAAAGAGGAACAAAGAAAAGGAAAGGAAAGAGGAGAGGTCTCAAATGCTGCAGCAGAGAAAATAGTAAAGAAAAGAGGTGAGCAAAAGAGGAAAACAGAAGGAGGACAAAGACTTGCCAGTAGAGCAATCGAAAAAGAGAGACTGTTTCACAGTTTCGAGCATCTGTCTCCATATGTAGGAATTAACGTACTCCAAGTAGAGAGAGAGAGAGAGAGAGAGAGAGAGAGAGAGAGAGAGAGAGAGAGAGAGAGAGCGTGCAATGGTGAGATGTGAGGGGGGGGGGGGGATGGGGGATGGAGAAGGATGTGGAATAAGAAGGTATAGAGCCCAGAAAGAAAGGAAGACTACACTAGCTAGCACTGCTGCCCTCGGTACACACGTATCTACAAAAGAGTTGTGAACCCCGTGGGGGGGGGGGGGGGGGTGTCTCCTCAAGGTCATGAAGTACTAAGAGGAACTGAAGATAGATACCTCAAAAACATTCACGATCTACAGATATAGTTACCACACAGCTGTATATGTCACTTTTATGTTCTACCATAGGTGAAGAAATAATGGAATGAGCTACAGAAAGTTTCTTTACCAACATTCAACATCTGGAGGTACACTCAGTGCAGAGCTGTATATATCTGCTTCATTTTCTTCTCTAAGTGAAGAAGTACTGGTAGGAGCTGCAGAAAGCTTCCTTACCAACATTCACAATATGCAGATATAGTTACTGCACAACTTTATATATCCCCTCTATTTCCTACCCAATGTGAATAAGTACTCGAAGGAACTGAGAAAGTTTCCTTACCAACATTCACCACCTGTAGAAATAGTTAACGCACAGCTTCTTTTTTTTTTGTGGTTTTAGGGCGCACAACTTTAATGGTCATTAGTGCCCTGGCTACGTTAAGAATGCACCGCGAGGCACAAGTTTAAAACAACAACTAAAATGGAAAACAGGATAAAAGACAGACTGACTGGCATAGGATTAAAAAACAGCATCATCAAATATCCTGAGAGAGGTTTGTCAAATTGATAAAACGAAGAACACGAGCAGCTGCTCGTGGGTCATCCGCTAAAATGGCATCTAAAGTACATGGCAGGTTAAGCTCTAGACGCAGTGTGTTAAAATCCGGACAGGACATTAAAATGTGGCGGACCGTCAGCAATTGTCCACATGGGCAGAACGGCGCCGGTGCAGCCGTCAGCAGATGGCGATGGCTGAACCGGCAGTGTCCAATTCTTAACTGGGCCAAAACTACCTCCTCCCACCGAGAAGGGCGGGAGGATGACGTCCAAGCCACGGGAAGAGGTTTTAAGGCCTGAGGCTTGTTGTCTGTAAGTGCAGCCCAATCGGCATGCCACAGCGATAAAATGCGCCGACAAATAACCCTGCTAAAATCGGATGAAGGGACACAACAAGAAGCTGTCCGAGGCTGGAGGACCACAGCCTTGGCCGCGGCATCTGCAGCTTCGTTCCCAGGGATACCGACATGGCCAGGGACCCACATAAAGCTAACCGGAGAACCGACGTCCACCAGCTGCCGAAGAGAGCGTTGGATCCGGTGCGTGAAAGGGTGAACCGGATACGGATCACTGAGGCTCTGGATGGCGCTCAGGGAATCGGAGCAGATGACATAAGCAGAATGTCGGTGGCAGCAGATGTAAAGAACAGCCTGGTAGAGGGCAAAGAGCTCAGCTGTGAAGACCGAACAATGTCCATGGAGCCGGTATTTGAAACTTTGTGCCCCGACAGTAAAGGAACACCCGACCCCGTCATTGGTCTTAGAGCCATCTGTATAAATGAAAGTCATGTTGATGAACTTCGAACGAAGTTCCACAAAACGGGAGAGGTAGACCGAACCGGGGGTAACTTCTTTTGGGAGCGAGCTGAGGTCAAGGTGAACGCGAACCTGAGCCTGGAGCCAAGGTGGCGTGTGGCTCTCGCCCACTCGAAAGGTTGCAGGGAGTGAAAAATTAAGGTGTTGAAGGAGGCGACGAAAGCGAACTCCAGCGGGTAGCAGGGCAGAGACATACAACCCGTATTGACGGTCGAGAGAGTCGTCAAAAAAGGAACGATAAGACGGGTGGTCGGGCATTGACAGTAGCCAACAGGCATACCGACAAAGCAGTATATCGCGCCGGTAGGTGAGTGGCAATTCGCCAGCGTCAGCATGAAGACTCTCTACGGGACTAGTATAAAACGCTCCGATCGCAAGTCGTAAACC
Organism: Schistocerca piceifrons; assembly: GCF_021461385.2. Classification (NCBI taxonomy): domain Eukaryota; kingdom Metazoa; phylum Arthropoda; class Insecta; order Orthoptera; family Acrididae; genus Schistocerca; species Schistocerca piceifrons. The sequence continues at coordinate 86,472 of NW_025728960.1, read as the reverse complement.
CCGATGTTGTATGGAGTTGAGGCGGCGTAAGATGGATGGCCGTGCAGAGGAGTATACAAAGCTCCCATAATCCAGCTTGGAGCGGACGATCGACCGATATAGACGAAGTAGGACGGTTCGATCCGCTCCCCACGACATACCACTGAGAACACGGACGACATTTAAAGAACGGGTACAACGAGCAGCCAAATATGACACATGTGGAGACCAGCTAAGTTTCCTGTCAAATGTAAGGCCTAAAAATTTGGTTGTCTCCACGATTGGGAGAGCAACGGGACCGAGTCGTAAGGACGGTGGGAGAAACTCTTTGTAGCGCCAGAAGTTAATACAGACCGTCTTCTCGGCAGAAAAACAGAAGCCACTGGCGACACTCCAGGAGTAAAGACGGTCAAGAGAATGCTGAAGACAGCGCTCCAGGACACGTGTACACTGCGCGCTGCAATAGATGGTAAAATCGTCCACGAAAAGGAGTCTGATACATCAGCTGGGAGGCAATTCATTATTGGATTGATCGCGATGGCGAAGAGAGCGAAGCTCAAAAGTGAGCCCTGTGGCACCCCATTCTCCTGGCGAAAGGTGTCCGACAGGACAGGACAGGACAGAACCCACACGTACCCTGAACTGTCGATCCATTAGAAAGGAACGAATAAAAAGAGGGAGGCGACCGCGAAGGCCCCATGTATGCATGGTGCGGAGAATGCCCGCCCTCCAACAGGTGTCGTAAGCCTTCTCCAAATCACACAGCCGCGGTCGGGCGCTTCCGCAAGAAGTTATTCATAATGAAGTTCGACAAGGTAACCAGATGGTCAACAGCAGAGTGGCGCCTACGAAATCCACATTGTACATTGGTAAGTAGGCGTCGAGACTCGAGCAGCCAACCAATCGAGAGTTAACAATTCGCTCCATAACTTTACAGACACAGCTGGTAAGCGAGATGGGTCGATAACTGGAAGGCAAGTGCTTGTCCTTCCCCGGCTTAGGAATCGGGACAACAATAGACTCGCGCCAGCATGCGGGAACATGACCCTCAATCCAGATGCGATTGTATGTACGAAGAAGAAAACCTTTACCCGCAGGAGAAAGGTTCTACAGCATCTGAATATGAATAGAATCAGGCCCTGGAGCAGAGGACCGTGATCGGCCAAGTGCGTTTTCGAGTTCCCGCATGGTGAATGGGGCATTATAACTTTCACGATTCGAGGAGCGGAAGTTAGGTGGCCTAGCCTCTTCTGCCTGTTTGCGGGGGAGGAAGGCAGGGTGGTAATGAGCGGAGCTCGAAACCTCTGCGAAAAAGCGGCCGAAGGCATTGGAGACATCCTCAGGGGCCACAAGGACGTCATTCGCGACCGTCAAGCAAGAAACTGGTGAGTGGACCTTAGTGCCAGATAGCCGGCGCAGGCTACCCCAGACAACAGAAGAAGGAGTAAAACTGTTGAAGGTGCTTGTGAAAGCAGCCCAGCTGGCTTTCTTGCTTTCTTTAATAATACGACGACACTGAGCACATAATCGTTTATAATTGATACAATTCGCCACTGTAGGGTGGCGTTTAAAGGTGCATAAAGCACGTCGACGAGCACGTAAAGCGTCTCTACATGCTGCGGTCCACCAGGGGACCGGTATGCGACGTGGAGAAGAAGTAGGGTGAGGGATGGAATATTCAGCAGCAGTGAGAATGACATCCGTGAGGTGTGCGACCTGACGATCGCAGCTTGTGAAGGTTTGATCCTGAAAGTAGTAGAGGGGTTTTGTGGGCGCACGACAGCAAGGTCTTCAGCGCCCGTTCAGCATCATAGTGAGACGGGTGTCAAGGAAAAAAATGCTCAGAATATTTACATAAAACAGAACATAAAACACGGGAAACAATCATCGGAAAAGATGTGCTCACCCACACCGAAACGTGGGATGAAGCGGGGCGTCAGCAGTAAAACATGGACAACACAGGAAGAAAACGAGAGAGGGGGCTAAAACAATGTAGCAGATGGAAGTGGCTGGCTGACCGCAAGGAATAAAAGGGAGGAGTCAGCCACTCTGCAATACACTAAAACCTCCAGCCTAAAAGTTTAGGCCAAAGTCCAGACACATCACAAAACTTAAAAACCCTAGACACACACGTCTCATCATTAGCTAAAACACAGGGCAGATCACCATCAACTTGTGCTTCTGCCCTTGCATCACGGTATAAAATGCAGTCTGTTAAAATGTGGCGGACAGAGATGTGCACGCCACAAGCATCACAAAACGGAGGATCCTCCCGCCGTAATAAATAGCTATGCGTCAGAGGACAGTGCCCGATCCGAAGACGTGTGAGGGCCACCTCTTCCCGCCTGAGCAACCGACAGGAGGAACGCCACGGCCGAGTGGTTGACTTTACCGACCGCAGTTTATTGGCCGTCACCGCCAGCCATTCGTCCTCCCACAAGTCCATGCACTTCCTGTGGAGTGCAGCGATGACTGACTGCAAGGGGATAGGACACTGGACCACATCCTGCTCTCTGCAGGCCTCCTTGGCAGCCCGATCAGCCTGTTCATTGCCCCAGATGCCGACATGACCAGGCACCCAGCAGAAGGATACCTCTTTACCCCGCTGTTGGAGCAAGTACAGTTGGCTATGTATCAGCTGGACCATCTCTTCAGTCGGGTATAGGTTCTGCAGCGATTGTAAGGCACTAAGAGAATCGGAGCAGAGAAGAAATCGATCGCCCCGAACACGATGCATCTGCTCCAGTGCCGTCAGGATCGCGTGGAGCTCCGCTGCGAAAACGGTATATTCAGCAGGGAGGCGAATCCGGGTAACATGGTCAGGGAACACCACAGAACAGCCAAGGAAATTCTCCTGTTTGGAGCCATCAGTGTAAACGACAGTGAAACCGTGATGCACATCTAAAATGTTAAAAAAAAGTGACTGGAATGTAAAATCTGGCGTGCCATCCTTCTTAAAACGAGTCAAATCTAAAATAAGTTTGGGTCTCCGGAGGAGCCAAGGTGGAGATCTGCTCCAACCGCGACGTAAAACACGAAGACCAGCCATAGACATTGCAGCGAGGCAATCCTGTGCGCGAATCCCATAGGGCTGCGTCGCACGTTGCCGGTTATGAAATAACCGTGCCAGAGGAGGCTGAGCAACGGTATGGTATGCAGGTGTGTACGGTGTGGACAAAGTTTTATACGCCTGGCGTACCGTAAGTAGCCGTCGCCGCATATGAAGTGGCGGTTCACCAGCCTCTACACAGAGGCTTGGTATGGGGCTAGTTCGGAATGCCCCAGTGGCCAACCACAGCCCTTCATGGTGGACAACGCCCAAAATCTTCAAGTACGAAGGCCTCGCAGACCCATACACCGTGCACCCATAATCGAGCCGAGATCGCACAAACGCCCTGTAAAAATGGAGCAGACAAGTCCTGTCAGCTCCCCATGTACTGTGGCTAAGACATTTTAAAATGCTTAAAGCCTGAAGCGACCGCCGTTTCAGGTCTTTAAGATGAGGTAACCACGTGAGCCTCGAGTCAAAAATGTGCCCCAGAAATCTCACCGTGTCTTTAAAAGAAAGAATAGTGTCCCTCAAGCGCAACTCAGGAAAGGTGAAAATCGAACGAGAACGGTTAAAAAGAACACATACAGACTTCTCGGTGGAAAACTTAAATCCACTCTTCAGCGCCCAGTCATCCAAACGCCTAATCGTAAGTTGCAACTGACGAGTTGTCGTTGCAAGGCTTGAAGAAGAGCAGAACAAAGAGAAATCATCCACAAATAAAGAACACTGGACAGGACTTTTCACCATGGACGTAATGCGATTAATAGCGATGGCAAACAGAGTCACACTTAAAACGCTACCCTGAGGGACACTGTTCTCCTGCTCAAAGCGATCAGACAGGACGTCACCAATTCGGTATCTAAAATATCGTGGCGAGAGGAAAGACTGAATAAAAAGAGGAAGACAACCACGAAAACCCCATTCGTGAAGCTGCTCCAGGATGAGACGCCGCCAAGTGGTATCGTAGGCCTTCTCGATGTCGAAAAATACATCTATAAGGTGATGACGGCGTAGGAAAGCTTGTTGGATAGCCGCCTCCAGGAGGGCAAGGTTATCGAAGGTGGAACGAAACCTCCTGAAACCACACTGATAGCGACTAAGTAGTTGCCGGGATTCTAACATCCAGACAAGGCGGCGGTTGACCATCCGCTCCAAGGTCTTCCCTATGCAACTAGTGAGGGCAATACTACGGTAGCTACTTGGGCTCGAGCGGTCTTTCCCAGGTTTTAAAAAAGGGATTAAAACTGCCTCACGCCACGCGTCAGGAAAGTGACCCGACGCCCAAATGGCATTAAAAAGTGCGAGGAGGATTTCTTTGTTGCGCATTGTGAGGTGCCATAGCATACTATAATGGATCCTGTCGTGACCAGGGGAAGTGTCACGAGCTCCATACAATGCAGAATCCAGCTCCCACATAGAAAAAGGGCAGTTGTAAACTTCACGAGAGGTGGGCTGGAAGTTCAGACTACACCTCTCAGCAACCGCTCTATGGCGCTGGAAACCTGGATCCTGACTGGTTGTGGCAGTAACTGTCGCAAAATATGCTGCCATAGTCTGGGCAATGTCTCGCGGATCTGTGTGGAGAGTGCCGTTATTCATTACAGCAGCTATGGGGCACCTCCCTCCTCTGCCAGAAATTCTCCTAATGGTCTCCCACACATTGGAACTTTTGGTGGAACGATTAATGGTGTTCAGGAACTTTTGCCACGACCTCTTCTTGCTCTCACGAATAATGCGGCGACATCTCGCCCTCGCCACCCGAAAGGCTGCAAGATTCTCAGCAGTCGGCCGACACTTGAACCGCCGCAGAGCCGCACGCCTGGTCCTGATTGCAGAGCGGCATTCGTCACTCCACCAAGGCACAGGTGGCCTTTTCCGGTGGCCTGTGGACTGTGAAATGGATGCCGCAGCGGCATGGTGGACCGTTTTGGTAATATGATCCACCCACACCTCAACATTCGCACAGTGTTCGAATTGGGCCAACTGGCTATAAAGTGTCCAGTCAGCTCCACTGAGTACCCATCGTGGTGGTCTCCTTTCGGGGCCCACGCCATCTGGTAGGTGAATCCAGATTGGGAAATGATCACTGCCGTGCAAGTCAGCGACCACTTCCCAGTGAGCATTAGCGGCAAGAGCTGGAGAGCAAAGCGAGAGATCAATGGCAGAGAACGACCCAGTCGCCGTGCAGAAATGAGTACTCTGTCCTCCATTGAGCAAGTAGGCGCAGGATGACAGGAGAAGCCTCTCAATTGCTCTACTCCTGGGACAGGTAATTGCAGAGCCCCAAAGCACATTGTGGGCATTAAAATCACCACAAATAATGAATGGCTGGGGGAGCTGTGTAAGAAGGTCGGTGAGGGCCGCTTCATCAAGAGCATCATGTGGGGGCAAGTAAAGTGAACATACAGTCAATGTATGACGCACGTGCACGGACACAGCGACGGCCTGTAGAGTCGTCGTAAGTGAGAGAGGCGAGGAATGGTAGTCCGTCCTGACGAAAATACCTACGCCTCCTCTAGCTCTCTCTCCACGCAGGTCGTCCTTTTTGTGGAGTGTATAGCCTCGTATCTCAGCGGAGTATGATGGATGGAAATACGTCTCCTGGAGACAGAGACACAGTGGTCTACCCTGAGAAAGTAGACGAAGTTCCTCCACATGCATCCTGAACCCTTGCAAGTTCCACTGGAGTATGGGAGCCATCTATGTTGGGGGTAGCACCTTCATCCTGTCTCTCCGACGGGGTGGGGAGACCGCAGCAGGTGGAGGGGCAGGCGTGGGACGAGATGATTGCCCCACACATACATCGTACTCCATCAACTCTGGGGAAGAGTCAGATGAAGCCTCGCGTAAAACAACATCCGCATGGTCAGATGGTTTACCACGGGATTTGACCCGCTGTTGCTGCTGCACAGCAGCTTTCTGTGGCTTGGAGGACTTTGGGGGAGCGGATGTGGGAGTGGTAAGTGGCGCACTGGGCTTGGGGACAACCTCAGCTGTTGGAGGTGGGAGGGGCTGGACCAAGTCCGCCACTGTACTTTTGTCTGCCGTTCGAGTAGGGGCTACTGGCTCTGGAACACTGGTTGCGTTGCAAGTGCACTGACAGCTACAGGTGTTAGTGCCAACACTCACCACCTCAGTCTGCGTTGAGGCATCGACTTTTGGAGTAGGCTTCTGTACCAGGGATGCAAAAGATGTAGCAAATGTGGGAGGTTGCATCGACTTATAAATCTTCTTGGCCTCACCATAGGGGATACGCTTGGTTGTTTTTATTTCCTGGACCTTGCGTTCCTCTAAAAATATGCGGCAGTCCCTACTCCAAACAGGGTGGTTCCCAGAGCAATTAAGACATTTAGCCGGAGACGAGCAACCAACTCCTTCATGAGCAGCCTGACCACAGTTTCCACAAGTCGCATCGCCTTTACAGCCTAAGGTGGTATGCCCAAAACGCTGGCATTTGAAACAGCGCATTGGGGCCGGGAAATAAGGCCTCACACTAAGGCGAAGGAAGCCAGCTTTAACATGTTCAGGAAGTGTTGTGCTATTGAAGGTCAGAATAAACGAGTCGGATTTGACAAGAGTGCCATCAACCCTCTTCATGATGTGTTGGACATCAACGATACCTTCCGGAGCCCACTCACATTGCAGTTCTTCCTTGGGAATATCAGCTAGATACCAGCATGTCACAACACCTTTGCTATAGTTCAAGGTGCTGTGCAGTTCGGTGTCTATGGCATACTCTCCAAGGCATTTAGCAGATTGGAGGTTAGTTGCTTGCTGGGAAGTTGAAGTTTCCACTAGCAAGGTCCCATTACGTAAGCGCTTTACCGATTTTAAGGAGCCACAGATTCCCTCCAATCCCTTTTGTATATAGAAGGGCGAAACCTTCTCGAAACTACCCTCCTTCCGTTTCACAATGAGAAACACATTCGGATTACCAGAATGCATTCTGTTACCTAAGACAGGACTTTTAAAAGAAGCGCCGGAGTCAGGGGGACTGACTGCACGGGCCCTCTTAAGAGACTGGGTGTTAGAACCTTCCAGCAGCCCACCCTTTCCGCTGGGAGGAAGAAAAGAGAATTTCGAAGGATCCATCTCGGTCCCACGAGCAGCTAGGGAACTAGAAGTCCACCTAGACAGAGCCCCGCATGCCTAGGTAAGCCTTATACAACTGAGGTGCGGCAGGTTCCCTAGAGGTTGCCCGCTATCGACTGTTCCACCTCAACAGCCATGCATCTCATCAGTGGGCAGCACACCTTGAGATTGAGGTTTTTTTTATAGAGGTTTATTCCATCCTCGCGATCCGGGCGGTCAAGCCAAGATCCCCAGTCCCTGAGACACACAACATTCCACCGCCGCGCCGCACGGTGGTCGTTGAAGTATGCTTAGAGGTTACGGTGACAGGGGACTGGCGGCGCTTACCAGTCCCCAGCTCAGGAACCCCGGGGTCGCCAAGCCCGTACCCAGAAAACGAATGCTGAGCCCCTGGGGGCTGATCCTGAAAGGTCGCCCTGGAAGAGAAGAGCCCCCAGTCAGCCTTGGAGATGGTCCAACTAGAGGAGCACGGAGAGGGGGTATGCTGCAGGAGATGGATAACACACGGGAAGTGGTCGCTCGAATATGTATCAGAAAGTGCATACCACTCAAACCGGAGTGCAAGTTGGGGAGTACATATAGAGAGGTCTAAATGGGAATAGGTGTGAGATGTGTCCGAAAGAAAAGTAGGGGCGCCAGTATTGAGGCAGACAAGAGTGAGCTGGTTGAAAAGGTCTGCTAACAGGGAGCCCCTCGGGCAGGATGCTGGAGAGCCCCAAAGGGGATGGTGGGCATTGAAGTCTCCAGTTAACAAAAATGGTGCAGGTAGCTGAGCAATAAGTTGCATCATGTCTGCCCTGGTAACGGCAGATGACGATGGAGTGTAAACGGTACAAATGGAAAATGTAAAAGTGGGAAGAGTAATGCGGATGGCAACTGCCTGCAGGCCAGTGTGCAACGTGATGGGATCGTAGTAAATATCATCCCGGACCAGCAACATAACCCCTCCATGAGCTGGGATACCTACCACAGGGGGTAGGTCAAAACGCACAGAGGTGTAGTGTGCCAAGGCAATGTGATCGCATGGGCGTAGCTTCAATTTCTGGAGGGCTACGACTAGCGGACGGTGCAAGCGGAGCAGCAACTTCAGGTCCTCTCGGTTGGAGCGAATGCTGCGAATATTCCAGTGAATAAGTGCCATCGTAAGAAGAAAGGAAAATGAAATAAGGGGTCACCTCGAAGGCCGCTGAGGGCCTGGCTTCGAGCGAGCACCGTCGCCGCTATCAGTAGGCGGACAGTCATCGTCCATTGGGTCTATAGGTTCATAAGCCATCTTGGGAGGATGGCCGGGAGGGGGAGCTTCCTCCGCCGGTGAACGGCCAGATGTTCGGCTACCAGCGGTGCGGCCAGGCGAAATGGATGACGGCCTGGGGCGGTAACCACTGGGTGGCGCAGGAGAAGAAATGCGCCGTGGCGAAGAAGGACAACTGTGCTTCCTATGAGCCTTCTTGGAAGGACGTTTGGTGGAAGTACCGGTCGAAGGTTGGGAGGTCGAAGTACGTATGAAGTCTGCACGGGACGGTTCCTTCTTGAAGGTACGTGCATCTGACTTCTGGGTCTTCGTCTTAGCAGAAGCTGATGAAGTGGCTGTGCTGAAGGTCAGATCACATGTCTGGGTTACCACCTCCCTGGTAGTCCGAGGAGAGGCGAGGATAGTACTCTATTTCCCTTACTATCTACCCCTGATGAAGAAAAACTGTAAGGAGCTGCAGAAAGCACCACTTCTAACATTCACCATCTGTAGACATAGTTAGCGCACACCTGTACATGTCTCCCTTTCTTTCTACCCTTGATGAAAAAGAACTGTAAGGAGCTCCAGAAAGCACCCTCTCCAACATTCTCCATCTGTAGACATAATTAGCTTTCATCTATACATACCTCCCTTACATTCTACCCTCGATGGAGAAGAACCATAAGGAGATGCAGAAAGCACCATTTCCAACATTCACCATCTGTAGACATACATAGCGCACAGCTGTACATGTCTACCTTTCACTCTACGATAGATGCAGGAGAACTGAAAGGAACTGCACAAAGCTTTCTTACCAACATTCACCATCTGTGGGTATACATACCGCATAGCTGTACATGTCTCCCTTACTTCTACCCTAGGTGAAGAACAACTGTAATTAGCTGCAGGAAGCACCATTTCCAACATTCGCCATGTGTAGACATACATAGTGCACAGCTGTACATCTCTTCCTTTCTTTCCACCTTAGATGCAGGAGAAATGTAAGGGTCTGCAGATAGCATTCTTACCAACATTCACCATCTGTGGACACAAATAGTGCACTGCTGAGTATGTCTAATTTACTTTCAATCCTAGGCGAATAAGAACTGTAAGGATCCTCAGAAAGCACCATTTCCAATATTCACCATCTGTAAACATTACTAGCGCACAGCTGTAGATGTCTCCCTTTTTTTCTATCCTAGGTGAAGGAGGACTGTAAGGAGCCTCAGAATGCACCATTTCCAACATTCACCTTCTCTAGACATAGTTAGCGCACACCTGACCTTGCCTCCCTTACTTTCTACGCTCGATGAAGAAGAACTGTAAGGAGCCTCAGAAAGCACCATTTCCAACATTCACGATCTGTAGACATTAAGCACACAGCTGTACAAGTCTCCCTTCCTTTCTACCCTAGGTGAAGGAGGACTGTAAGGAGCTGCGGAAAGCACCATTTCCAACATTCACCATCTGTAGACATAGTTAGCGCACACCTGAATTTGCCTGCCTTACTTTCTACACTTGATGAAGAAGAACTGTAAGGAGCCTCAGAAAGCACCATTTCCAATATTCACCATCTTTAGACATTACTAGCGCACAGCTGTAGATGTCTCCCTTCCTTTCTACCCTAGGTGAAGGAAGACTGTAAGGAGCCTCAGAAAGCACCATTTCCAACATTCACCTTCTCTAGACATACTTAGCCCACACCTGACCTTGCCTCCCTTACTTTCTACGCTTGATGAAGAAGAACTGTAAGGAGCCTTAGAAAGCACCATTTCCAACATTCACCATCTGTAGAGATTACTAGCGCACAGCTGTACATGTCTCCCTTCCTTTCTACCCTAGGTGAAGGAGGACTGTAAGGAGCCTCAGAAAGAACCATTTCCTACTTTCACCTTCTCTAGACATAGTTAGAGCACACCGGACCTTGCCTCCCTTACTTTCTACGCTTGATGAAGAAGAACTGTAAGGAGCCTCAGAAAGCACCATTTCCAATATTCACCATCTTTAGACATTACTAGCGCACAGCTGTAGATGTCTCACTTCCTTTCTACCCTAGGTGAAGGAGCACTGTAAGGAGCCTCAGAAAGCACCATTTCCAACATTCACCTTCTCTAGACATAGTTAGCGCACACCTGACCTTGCCTCCCTTACTTTCTACGCTTGATGAAGAAGAACTGTAAGGAGCCTTAGAAAGCACCATTTCCAACATTCACCATCTGTAGAGATTACTAGAGCACAGCTGTACATGTCTCCCTTCCTTTCTACCCTAGGTGAAGGAGGACTGTAAGGAGCCTCAGAAAGCAACATTTCCTACATTCACCTTCTCTAGGCATTGTTAGCGCACACCTGACCTTGCCTCCCTTACTCTCTACGCTTGATGAAGAAAAACTGTAAGGAGTCTAAGAAAGCACCATTTGCAACATTCACCATCTGTAGACATTACTAGCGCACAGCTGTACATGTCTCCCTTCACCTCTACCCTAGGTGAAGGAGGACTGTAAGGAGCCTCAGAAAATACCATTTCCTACATTCACCTTCTCTAGTCATAGATAGCGCACACCTGACACTGCCTGCCTTACCTTCTATGCTTGATGAAGAAGAACTGCAAGGAGCCTCAGAAAGCACCATTTCCAACCTTGACTATCTGCAGACATTACTAGTGCACAGCTGTACATGTCTCCCTTCCTTTCTACCCTAGGTGAAGGAGGTCTGTAAGGAGCCTCAGAAAGCACCATTTCCTACATTCACCTTCTCTAAACATAGTTAGCGCACACCTGACCTTGCCTCCCTTACTTTGTACGCTTGATGAAGAAGAACAGTAAGTAGCCTCAGAAAGCACCATTTCCAACATTCACCTTCTCTAGACATAGTTAGCGCACACCTGACCTTGCCTCCCTTACTTTCTACGCTTGATGAAGAAAAACTGTAAGGAGCCTCAGAAAGCACCATTTCCAACATCCACCATCTTTAGACATTACTAGCGCACAGCTATACATGTCTCCCTTCCTTTCTACCCTAGGTGAAGGAGGACTGTAAGGAGCCTCAGAAAGCAACATTTCCTACATTCACCTTCTCTAGGCATTGTTAGCGCACACCTGACCTTGCCTCCCTTACTTTCTACGCTTGATGAGGAAGAACTGTAAGGAGCCTCAGAAAGCACCATTTCCAATATTCACCATCTGTAGACAATACTAGCGCACAACTGTAGATGTCTCCCTTCCTTTCTACCCTTGATGAACAAGAACTGTAAGGAGCCTCAGAAAGCACCATTTCCAACATTCACTATCTGTAGACACAGTTAGCGCACATCTGACCATGTCTCCCTTACTTTCTACCCTTGATGAACAAGAACTGTAAGGAGCCTCAGAAAGCACCATTTCCAACATTCACCATCTGTAGACACAGTTAGCGCACATCTGACAATGTCTCCCTTACTTTCTACTCTTGATGAACTAGAACTGTAAGGAGCCTCAGAAAGCACCATTTCCAACATTCACCATCTGTAGACATTACTAGCGCACAGCTGTACATGTCTCCCTTCCTTTCTACCCTAGGTGAAGGAAGACTGTAAGGAGCCTCAGAAAGCACCATTTCCAACATTCACCATCTGTACACAATACTAGCGCACAGCAGTACATGTCTCCCTTCCTTCCTACCCTAGGTGAAGAAGGACTGTAAGGAGCTGCGGAAAGCACCATTTCCAACGTTCACCATCTGTAGACATTACTAGCGCACAGCTGTGCATGTCTCCCTTCCTTTCTACCCTAGGTGAAGGAAGACTGTAAGGAGCCTCAGAAAGCACCATTTCCAACATTCACCATCTGTACACAATACTAGCGCACAGCAGTACATGTCTCCCTTCCTTCCTACCCTAGGTGAAGAAGGACTGTAAGGAGCTGCGGAAAGCACCATTTCCAACGTTCACCATCTGTAGACATTACTAGCGCACAGCTGTGCATGTCTCAGTTCCTTTCTACCCTAGGTGCAGGAGGACTGAAAGGAGCTGCGGAAAGCACCATTTCCAACATTCACCATCTGTAGACATAGTTAGCGCAAACCTGACCTTGCCTCCCTTACTTTCTACGCTTGATGAAGAAGAACTGTAAGGAGCCTCAGGAAGCTCCATTTCCAACTTTCACCGTCTGTAGACATTACTAGCGCACAGCTGTACGTGTCTCCCTTCCTTTCTACCCTAGGCGAAGGAGGACTGTAAGGAGCTGCGGAAAGCACCATTTCCAACATTCAACATCTGTAGACATAGTTAGCGCACACCTGACCTTGCCTCCCTTACTTTCTACGCTTGTTGAAGAAGAATTGTAAGGAGCCTCAGAAAGAACCATTTCCAACATTCACCATCTGTAGACATTACTAGCGCACAGCTGTGCATGTCTCATTTCCTTCTACCCTAGGTGAAGGTCGACTGTAAGGAGCTGCGGAAAGCACCATTTCCAATATTCGCCAACTCTAGACATAGGTAGCGCACACCTGACCTTGCCTCCCTTACTCTCTACGCTTGATGAAGAAAAACTGTAAGGAGTCTAAGAAAGCACCATTTGCAACATTCACCATCTGTAGACATTACTAGCGCACAGCTGTACATGTCTCCCTTCACCTCTACCCTAGGTGAAGAAGGACTGTAAGGAGCCTCAGAAAATACCATTTCCTACATTCACCTTCTCTAGTCATAGATAGCGCACACCTGACACTGCCTGCCTTACCTTCTATGCTTGATGAAGAAGAACTGTAAGGAGCCTCAGAAAGCACCATTTCCAACCTTGACTATCTGCAGACATTACTAGTGCACAGCTGTACATGTCTCCCTTCCTTTCTACCCTAGGTGAAGGAGGTCTGTAAGGAGCCTCAGAAAGCACCATTTCCTACATTCACCTTCTCTAGACATAGTTAGCGCACACCTGACCTTGCCTCCCTTACTTTCTACGCTTGATGAAGAAGAACAGTAAGTAGCCTCAGAAAGCACCATTTCCAACATTCACCTTCTCTAGACATAGTTAGCGCACACCTGACCTTGCCTCCCTTACTTTCTACGCTTGATGAAGAAAAACTGTAAGGAGCCTCAGAAAGCACCATTTCCAACATACACCATCTTTAGACATTACTAGCGCACAGCTATACATGTCTCCCTTCCTTTCTACCCTAGGTGAAGGAGGACTGTAAGGAGCCTCAGAAAGCAACATTTCCTACATTCACCTTCTCTAGGCATTGTTAGCGCACACCTGACCTTGCCTCCCTTACTTTCTACGCTTGATGAGGAAGAACTGTAAGGAGCCTCAGAAAGCACCATTTCCAATATTCACCATCTGTAGACAATACTAGCGCACAGCTGTAGATGTCTCCCTTCCTTTCTACCCTATGTGAAGGAGGACTGTAAGAAGCCTCAGAAAGCACCATTTCCAACATTCACCATCTGTAGACATTACTAGCGCACAGCTGTACATGTCTCCCTTCCTTTCTACCCTAGGTGAAGGAGGACTGTAAGGAGCCTCAGAAAGAACCATTTCCTACTTTCACGTTCTCGAGACATAGTTAGAGCACACCGGACCTTGGCTCCCTTACTTTCTACGCTTGATGAAGAAGAACTGTAAGGAGCCTCAGAAAGCACTATTTCCAACATTCACCATCAGTAGACATTACTAGCGCACAGCTGTACATGTCTCCCTTCCTATCTACCCTAGGTGAAGGAAGACTGTAAGGAGCCTCAGAAAGCACCATTTCCAACATTCACTATCTGTAGACATAGTTAGCGCACACCTGACCTTGCCTCCCTTACTTTCTACGCTTGATGAAGAAGAACTGTAAGGAGCCTCAGAAAGCAGCATTTCCAACGTTCACCATCTGTAGACATTACTAGCGCACAGCTGTGCATGTCTCACTTCCTTTCTACCCTAGGTGCAGGAGGACTGAAAGGGGCTGCGGAAAGCACCATTTCCAACTTTCACCATCTGTAGACATAGTTAGCGCACACCTGACCTTGCCTCCCTTACTTTCTACGCTTGTTGAAGAAGAATTGTAAGGAGCCTCAGAAAGAACCATTTCCAACATTCACCATCTGTAGACATTACTAGCGCACAGCTGTGCATGTCTCATTTCCTTCTACCCTAGGTGAAGGTCGACTGTAAGGAGCTGCGGAAAGCACCATTTCCAATATTCGCCAACTCTAGACATAGGTAGCGCACACCTGACCTTGCCTCCCTTACTCTCTACGCTTGATGAAGAAAAACTGTAAGGAGTCTAAGAAAGCACCATTTGCAACATTCACCATCTGTAGACATTACTAGCGCACAGCTGTACATGTCTCCCTTCACCTCTACCCTAGGTGAAGAAGGACTGTAAGGAGCCTCAGAAAATACCATTTCCTACATTCACCTTCTCTAGTCATAGATAGCGCACACCTGACACTGCCTGCCTTACCTTCTATGCTTGATGAAGAAGAACTGTAAGGAGCCTCAGAAAGCACCATTTCCAACCTTGACTATCTGCAGACATTACTAGTGCACAGCTGTACATGTCTCCCTTCCTTTCTACCCTAGGTGAAGGAGGTCTGTAAGGAGCCTCAGAAAGCACCATTTCCTACATTCACCTTCTCTAGACATAGTTAGCACACACCTGACCTTGCCTCCCTTACTTTCTACGCTTGATGAAGAAGAACAGTAAGTAGCCTCAGAAAGCACCATTTCCAACATTCACCTTCTCTAGACATAGTTAGCGCACACCTGACCTTGCCTCCCTTACTTTCTACGCTTGATGAAGAAAAACTGTAAGGAGCCTCAGAAAGCACCATTTCCAACATCCACCATCTTTAGACATTACTAGCGCACAGCTATACATGTCTCCCTCCCTTTCTACCCTAGGTGAAGGAGGACTGTAAGGAGCCTCAGAAAATACCATTTCCTACATTTACATTCTCTAGTCATAGATAGCGCACACCTGACATTGCCTCCCTTACTTTCTACGCTTGACGAAGAAGAACTGTAAGGAGCCTCAAAAAGCACCATTTCCAACATTCACCATCAGTAGACATAGTTAGCGCACACCTGACTTTGCCTCCCTTACTTTCTACGCTTGATGAAGAAGAACGGTAAGGAGTATCAGAACGCACCATTTCCAACATTCACCATCTGTAGACATTACTAGCGCACAGCTGTACATGTCTCCCTTCCTTTCTACCCTAGGTGAAGGAGGACTGTAAGTAGCCTCAGAAGACACCATTTCCTACATTCACCTTCTCTAGACATGGTTAGCGCACACCTGAACTTGCCTCCCTTACTTTCTACGCTTGATGAAGAAGAACTGTAAGGAGCCTCAGAAAGCACCATTTCCAACATTCACTATCTGTAGACATTACTAGCGCACAGCTGTACATGTCTCCCTTCCTTTTTACCCTAGGTGAAGGAGGACTGTAAGGAGCTGCGTAAAGCACCATTTGCAACATTCACCATGTCTAGACATAGTTAGCGCACACCTGACCTCGCCTCCCTTACTTTCTACGCTTGATGAAGAAGATCTGTAAGGAGCTTAAGAAGGCACCATTTGCAACATTCACCATCTGTAGACATTACTAGCGCACAGCTGTACTTGTCTCCCTTCCTTTCTACCCTAGGTGAAGAAGGACTGTAAGGAGCTGCAGAAAGCACCATTTCCAACATTCACCATCTTTAGACATTACTAGCCCACACCTGACCATGCCTCCCTTACTTTCTACGCTTGATGAAGAAGATCTGTAAGGAGCTTAAGAAGGCACCATTTGCAACATTCACCATGTGTAGACATTACTAGCGCACAGCTGTGCAAGTCTCCCTTCCTTTCTACCCTAGGTGATGGAGGACTGTAAGGAGCCTCAGAAAATACCATTTCCTACATTCACCTTCTCCAGTCATAGTTAGCGCACACCTGCCCTCTCCTCCCTTACTTTCTACGCTTGATGAAGAAGAACTATAAGGAGTCTCAGAAAGCACCATTTCCAATATTCACCATCTGTAGACATTACTAGCGCACAGCTGTAGATGTCTCCCTTCCTTACCACCCTAGGTGTAGGAGGACTGTAAGGAGCCTCAGAAAATACCATTTCCAACATTCACCTTCTCTAGCCATAGTTAACGCCCACCTGACCTTGCCTCCCTTACTTTCTACACTTGATGAAGAAGAACTGTAAAGAGCCTTAGAAAGCACCATTTCCAACATTCACCATCTGTAGACATTACTAGCGCACAGGTGTACATGTCTCCATTCCTTTTTTACCCTAGGTGAAGGAGGACTGTAAGGAGCTGCAGAAAGCACCATTTAAAACATTCACCTTCTGTAGACATTACTAGCGCACAGCTGTACATGTCTCCCTTGCTCAGCCTCAGAAAGCACCATTTCCTACATTTCCCTTCTCTAGACATAGTTAGCGCACACCTGGCCTTGCCTCCCTTACTTTCTACACTTGATGAAAAAGAACTGTAAGGGGCCTCAGAAAGCACCATTTCCAACATTCACCATCTGTAGACATTTTAGTGCACAGCTGTACATGTCTCCCTTCCTTTCTACCCTAGGTGGAGGAGGACTGTAAGGAGCCTCAGAAAGCACCATTTCCAACCTTCACCATCTGTAGACATAGTTAGCGCACACCTGACCTTGCCTCCCTTACTTTCTACGCTTGATGAGGAATAACAAAGCAGCCTCAGAACGCACCATTTCCAACATTCACCATCTGTAGACATTACAAGCGCACATCTGTACATGTCTCCCTTCCTTTCTACCCTAGGTGCAGGAGGACTGTAAGGAGCTGCGGAGAGCACAGTTTCCAACATTCACCATCTGTAGACATAGTTAGCGCACACCTGACCTTGCCTCCCTTACTTTCTACGCTTGATGTGAAGAACTGTAAGGTGCCTCAGAAAGCACCATTTCCAACATTCACCATCTGTTGACATTAATAGCGCACAGCTGTACGTGTCTCCCTTGCTATCTACCCTAGGTGATGGAGGACTGTAAGGAGCCTCAGAAAGCACCATTTCCAACATTCACCATCTGTAGACATTACTAGCGCACAGCTGTACATGTCTCCCTTCCCTTCTACCCTAGGTGAAGGAGGTCTGTAAGGAGCCTCAGAAAGCACCATTTCCTACATTCACCTTCTCTGGACATAGTTAGCGCACACCTGACCTTGCCTCCCTTACTTTCTACGCTTGATGAAGAAGAACTGTAAGGAGTCTCAGAAAGCACCATTTACAACATCCACCACCTGTAGACATCACTAGCGCACAGCTGTACATGTCTCCCCTCCTTTCTACCCTAGGTGAAGGAGGACTGCAAGTAGCCTCAGAAGGCACCATTTCCTACGTTCACCTTCTCTAGACATGGTTAGCGCACACCTGAACTTGCCTCCCTTACTTTCTACGCTTGATGAAGAAGATCTGTAAGGAGCTTAAGAAAGCACCATTTACAACATTCACCACCTGTAGACATCACTAGCGCACAGCTGTACATGTCTCCCCTCCTTTCTACCCTAGGTGAAGGAGGACTGTAAGTAGCCTCAGAAGGCACCATTTCCTACGTTCACCTTCTCTAGACATGGTTAGCGCACACCTGAACTTGCCTCCCTTACTTTCTACGCTTGATGAAGAAGAACTGTAAGGAGTCTCAGAAAGCACCATTTACAACATTCACCACCTGTAGACATCACTAGCGCACAGCTGTACATGTCTCCCCTCCTTTCTACCCTAGGTGATGGAGGACTGTAAGGAGCCTCAGAAAATACCATTTCCTACATTCACCTTCTCCAGTCATAGATAGCGCACACCTGACCATGCCTCCCTTACTTTCTACGCTTGATGGAGAAGACTTGTAAGGAGCCTCAGAAAGCACCATTTCCAATATTCACCATCTGTACACAATACTAGCGCACAGCTGTAGATGTCTCCCTTCCTTTCTACCCTACGTGAAGGAGGGCTGTAAGAAGCCTCAGAAAACACCATTTCCTACATTCACCTTCTCTAGACATAGTTAGCGCACACCTGCCCTCTCCTCCCTTACTTTCTACGCTTGATGAAGAAGAACTATAAGGTGCCTCAGAAAGCACCATTTCCAATATTCACCATCTGTAGACATTACTAGCGCACAGCTGTAGATGTCTCCCTTCCTTTCTACCCTAGGTGTGGGAGGACTGTAAGGAGCCTCAGAAAGCACCATGTCCAACATTCACCTTCTCTAGCCATAGTTAACGCCCACCTGACCTTGCCTCCCTTACTTTCTACACTTGATGGAGAAGAACTGTAAGAAGCCTTAGAAAGCACCATTTTCAACATTCACCTTCTGTAGACATTACTAGCGCACAGCTGTACATGTCTCCCTTGCTCAGCCTCAGGAAGCACCATTTCCTACATTCACCTTCTCTAGACATAGTTAGCGCACACCTGGCCTTGCCTCCCTTACTTTCTACACTTGATGAAGAAGAACTGTAAGGGGCCTCAGAAAGCACCAATTCCAACATTCACCATCTGTAGACATTTTAGTGCACAGCTGTACATGTCTCCCTTCCTTTCTACCCTAGCTGGAGGAGGACTGTAAGGAGCCTCAGAAGGCACCATTTCCAACCTTCACCATCTGTAGACATAGTTAGCGCACACCTGACCTTGCATCCCTTACTTTCTACGCTTGATGAGGAATAACAAAGGAGTCTCAGAAAGCACCATTTCCAACATTCACCATCTGTAGACATTACAAGCGCACAGCTGTACATGTCTCCCTTCCTTGCTACCCTAGGTGAAGGAGGACAGTAAGGAGCTGCGGAAAGCACCATTTCCAACATTCACCATCTGTAGACATAGTTAGCGCACACCTGACCTTACCGCCCATACTTTCTACGTTTGATGAAGAAGAGCTGTAAGGAGCCTCAGAAAGCACCATCTCCAACATTCACCATCTGTAGACATTACTAGCGCACAGCTGTACTTGTCTCCCTTACATTCTACCCTATGCGAAGGAGGACTGTAAGGAGCCTCAGATAGCACCATTTCCTACATTTACCTTAACTAGGCATAGTTTGCGCACACCTGACCTATCCACTCTTACTTTCTATGCTTGATGAAGAAGAACTGTAAGGAGCCTCAGAAAGCATCCTTTCCATCATTCACCATCTGTAGACAGTTCTAGCGCACAGCTGTACATGTCTCCCTTCCTTTCTACCCTAGGTGAAGGAGGACTGTATCGAGCCTCAGAAAGCACCATTTCCAACATTCACCATCTGTGGACATTACTAGCGCACAGCTGTACATGTCTCCCTTCCTTTCTACCCTAGGTGAAGGAGGACTGTAAGGAGCCTCAGAAAGCACGATTTTCTACATTTACCTTCTCTAGACATAGTTAGCGTACACCTGACCTTGCCTCCCTTACTTTCTACGCTTGATGAAGGAGAACTATAAGGAGCCTCAGGAAGCACCATTTCCTACATTCGCCACCTGTAGACATTACTAGCGCACAGTTCTACATGTCTCCCTTCCTTTCTACGCTAGGTGAAGGAGGACTGTAAGGAGCCTCAGAAAGCACCATCTCCAACAGTCACCACCTGTAGACATTACTAGCGCACAGCTGCACATGTTTCCCTTCCTTTCTACCCTAGGTGAAGGAGGACTGTAAGGAGCCTCAGAAAGCAACATTTCCTACATTCACCTTCTCTAGACATAGTTAGCGCACACCTGACCTTGTTTCCCTTACTTTCTACGCTTGATGAAGAAGAACTATAAGGAGCCTCAGGAAGCACCATTTCCTACATTCACCATCTGGAGACATAGTTAGGGCACACCTGACCTTGCCTCCCTTACTTTCTACGCTTGATGAAGAAGAACTGTAAGGAGCCTCAGATAGCACCATTTCCATCATTCACCATCTGTAGACATTACTAGCGCACAGCTGTACAGGTCTCCCTTCCTTTCTACCCTAGGTGAAGGAGGACTGTAAGAAGCTGCGGTAAGCACCATTTCCAACATTCACCATCTGTAGACATAGTTAGCGCACACCTGACCTTGCCTCCCTCACTTTCTACGCTTGTTGAAGAAGAACTATAAGGAGCCTTAGAAAGCACGATTTCCTACATTCACCATCTGGAGACAGTTAGCGCACACCTGACCTTGCCTCCATTACTTTTTACGCTTGATGAAGTAGAACTGTAAGGAACATCAGAAAGCACCATATCCAACATTCACCATCTGTGGACATTACTAGCGCACAGCTGTACATGTCTCCCTTCCTTTCTACCCTAGGTGAAGGAGGACTGTAAGGAGCTGCGGAATGCACCATTTCCAACATTCACCACCTGTAGACATAGTTAGCGCACACCTGACTTTGCCTCCCTTACTTTCTACGCTTGATGAAGAAGAATAGCAAGGAGCCTCAGAAAGCACCATTTCCAAAATTCACCATCTGTAGACATTACTAGCCCACAGCTGTACATGTCACCCTTCCTTTCTACCCTAGGTGAAGGAGGACAGTAAGGAGCTGCGGAAAGCACCATTTCCAACATTCACCATCTGTAGACATAGTTAGCGCACACCTGACCTTGCCTCCCTTACTTTCTACGCTTGATGAAGAAGAGCTGTAAGGAGCCTCAGAAAGCACCATTTCCAACATTCGCCATCTGTAGACATTACTAGCGCACAGCTGTACATGTCTCCCTTACTTTGTACCCTAGGCGAAGGAGGACTGTAAGGAGCCTCAGAAAGCACCATTTCCTACATTCACCCTCTCTAGACATAGTTAGCGCACACCTGACCTTACCGCCCATACTTTCTACGTTTGATGAAGAAGAGCTGTAAGGAGCCTCAGAAAGCACCATCTCCAACATTCACCATCTGTAGACATTACTAGCGCACAGCTGTACTTGTCTCCCTTACATTCTACCCTATGCGAAGGAGGACTGTAAGGAGTCTCAGATAGCACCATTTCCTACATTCACCTTAACTAGACATAGTTTGCGCACACCTGACCTATCCACTCTTACTTTCTATGCTTGATGAAGAAGAACTGTAAGGAGCCTCAGAAAGCATCCTTTCCAACATTCACCACCTGTAGACAGTTCTAGCGCACAGCTGTACATGTCTCCCTTCCTTTCTACCCTAGGTGAAGGAGGACTGTATGGAGCCTCAGAAAGCACCATTTCCAACATTCACCATCTGTGGGCATTACTAGCGCAAAGCTGTACATGTCTCCCTTCCTTTCTACCCTAGGTGAAGGAGGACTGTAAGGAGCCTCAGAATGCACCATTTCCAACATTCACCATCTGTAGACATTACTATTGCTCAGCCGTACACTTCTCCCATCCTTTCTACCCTAGGTGAAGGAGGACTGTAAGAAGCTGCGGTAAGCACCATTTCCAACATTCACCATCTGTAGACATAGTTAGCGCACCCCGTACCTTGCCTCCCTCAGTTTCTACGCTTGATGAAGAAGAACTATAAGGAGCCTCAGGAGGCACGATTTCCTACATTCACCATCTGGAGACATAGTTAGCGCACACCTGACCTTGCCTCCTTTACTTTCTACGCTTGATGAAGAAGAACTGTAAGGAGCCTCAGAAAGCACCATATCAAACTTTCAGCATCTGTAGACATTACTAGCGCACAGCTGTACATGTCTCCCTTCCTTTCTACCCTAGGTGAAGGTGAACTGTAAGGAGCCTCAGAAAGCACGATTTTCTACATTTACCTTCTCTAGACATAGTTAGCGTACACCTGACCTTGCCTCCCTTACTTTCTACGCTTGATGAAGAAGAACTATAAGGAGCCTCAGGAAGCACCACTTCCTACATACGCCACCTGTAGACATTACTAGCGCACAGTTCTACATGTCTCCCTTCCTTTCTACGCTAGGTGAAGGAGGACCGTAATGAGCCTCAGAAAGCACCATCTCCAACGTTCACCACCTGTAGACATTACTAGCGCACAGCTGTACATGTTTCCCTTCCTTTCTACCCTAGGTGAAGAAGGACTGTAAGGAGCCTCAGAAAGCAACATTTCCTACATTCACCTTCTCTAGACATAGTTAGCGCACACCTGAACTTGTTGCCCTTACTTTCTACGCTTGATGAAGAAGAACTATAAGGAGCCTCAGGAAGCACCATTTCCTACATTCACCATCTGGAGACATAGTTAGCGCACACCTGACCTTGCCTCCCTTACTTTCTACGCTTGATGAAGAAGAACTGTAAGGAGCCTCAGAAAGCACCATTTCCAACATTCACCATCTGTAGACATTACTTGCGCACAGCTGTACATGTCTCCCTTCCCTTCTACCCTATGTGAAGGAGGACTGTAAGGAGCTGCGGAAAGTGCCATTTCCAACATTCACCATCTGTAGACATAGTTAGCTCACGCCTGACCTTGCCTCCCTTACTTTCTACGCTTGATGAAGAAGAATAGGAAGGAGCCTCAGAAAGCACCATTTCCAAAATTCACCATCTGTAGACATTACCAGCGCACAGCTGTACATGTCACGCTTCCTTTCTACCCTAGGTGGAGGAGGACTGTAAGGAGCCTCAGAAAGCACCATTTCCAACATTCAAAATCTGTAGACATTACTAGCGCACAGGTGTGCATGTCTCCCTTCCCTTCTACCCTAGGTGAAGGGGGACTGTAAGGAGCCTCAGAAAGCACCATTTCCAACATTCACAATCTCTAGGCATAGTTAGCGCACACCTGACCTTGCCTCCGTTACTTTCTACGCTTGATTAAGAAGAACTGTAAGGAGCCTCAGAAAGCACCATTTCCAACTTTCACCATCTGTAGACATTACTAGGGCACAGCTGTACATATCTCCCTTCCTTTCTACCCTAGGTGGAGGAGGACTGTAAGGAGCTTCAGAAAGCACCATTTCTTACATTCACCTTCTCTAGACATAGTTAGCACACTCCTGACCTTGCCTTTCTTACTTTCTACGCTTGATGAAGAGAACTGTAAGAAGCCTCAGAAAGCATTATTTCCTAGATTCACAATCTGTAGACATTACTAGCGCACAGCTGTACATGTCTCCCTCCCTTTCTACCCTAGGTGAAGGAGGACTGTAAGGAGCCTCAGAAAGCACCATTTCCAACATTCACCATCTTTAGACATTACTAGTGCACAGCTGTACATGTGTAACTTCCTTTCTACCCTAGCTGAAGGAGGACTGTAAGGAGCTTCAGAAAGCACCATTTCCAACATTCACTATCTGTAGACATTACTAACGCAAAGCTGTACATGTCTCCCTTCCTTTCTACCCTAGGTGAACGAGGACTGTAAGGAGCCTCAGAAAGCACCATTTCCTACATTCACAATCTGTAGACATTACTAGCGCACAGCTGTACATGTCTCCCTTCCTTTCTACCCTAGGTGAAGGAGGACTGTAAGGAGCCTCAGAAAGCACCATTGCCAACATTCACCATCTTTAGACATTACTAGTGCACAGCTGTACATGTGTCCCTTCCTTTCTACCCTAGGTGAAGGAGGACTGTAAGGAGCCTCAGAAAGCACCATTTCCAACATTCACCATATGTAGACATTACTAGCACACAGCTGTAATGTCTCCCTTCCTTTCTACCCTAGGTGAAGGAGGACTGTAAAGAGCTGCGGAAAGCACCATTTCCAACATTCACCATCTGTAGGCATAGTTAGCGCACACCTGACCTTGCCTCCCTTACCTTCCACGCTTGATGAAGAAGAACTGTAAGGAACCTCAGAAAGCACCATATCCAACATTCACCATCTGTAGACATTACTAGTGCACAGCTGCACACGTCTCCGTTCTTTTCTACCCTAGGTGAAGGAGGACTGTAAGGAGCTGCGGGAAGCACCATTTCCAACATTCACCATGTCTAGACATAGTTAGCACACACCTGACTTTGCCTCCCTTACTTTCTACGCTTGATGAAGAAGAACTGTAAGGAGCCTCAGAAAGCACCATTTCCAACATTCACCATCTTTAGACATTACTAGTGCACAGCTGTACATGTGTACCTTCCTTTCTACCCTAGGTGACGGAGGATTGTAAGGAGCCTCAGAAAGTACCATTTGCTACATTCACTTTCTCTAGACATAGTTAGCACACACCTGACCTTGCCTTCCTTACTTTCTACGCATGATGAAGAGAACTGTAAGAAGCTTCAAAAAGCACCATTTCCTACATTCACCATCTGCAGACATTACTAGCGCACAGCTGTACATGTCTCCCTTCCTTTCTGTCCTAGGTGAAGGAGGACTGTAAGGAGCCTCAGATAGCACCATTTCCAACATTCTCCATCTGTAGACATTACTAGTGCACAGCTGTACATTTCTCAATTCCTTTCTACCCTAGGTGAAGGAGGACTGTAGAGAGCCTCAGAAAGCAGCATTTCCTACATTCACCTTCTCTAGACATAGTCGGCGCACACCTCACCTTGCCTCCATTACTTTCTACGCTTTATTAAGAAAACTGTAAGAAGCCTCAGAAAGCACCATTTCCTACTTTCACCTTCTCTAGACATAGTCAGCGCACACCTCACCTTGCCTCCATTACTTTCTACGCTTTATTAAGAGAACTGTAAGAAGCCTCAGAAAACACCATGACCTACATTCACCATCTGCAGACATAGTTAGCGCACACATGACCTTGCCTCCCTTACTTTCTACGCTTGATGAAGAAGAACTGTAAGGAGCCGCAGAAAGCACCATTTCCAACATTCACCATCTGTAGCCATTTCTAGCCCACGGCTGTAATGTCTCCCTTCCTTTCTACCCTAGGTGAAGGAGGACTGTGAGGAGCAGCGGAAAGCACCATTTCCAACATTCACCATCTCTAGACATAGTTAGCACACACATGACATTGCCTCCCTTACATTCTACGCTTGATGAAGAAGAACTGTAAGGAGCCTCAGAAAGCACCATTACCAACATTCGCCATTTGTAGACATTACTAGCGCACAGATGTACATGTCTCCCTTCCTTTCTACCCTAGGTGAAGGAACTCTGTAAGGAGCCTCAGAAAACACCATTTCCTACATTCACCTTCTCTAGACATACTTAGCGCACACCTGACCTTGCCTCCCTTACTTTCTAGACTTGATGAAGAAGAACTGTAAGGAGCCTCAGAAAGCACCATTTCCAACATTCACCATCTCTAGACATGGTTAGCACACACCTGACATTGCCTCCCTTACTTTCTACGCTTGATGAAGAAGAACTGTAAGGAGCCTCAGAAAGCATCATTACCAAAATTCGCCATTTGTAGACATTACTAGCGCACAGATGTACATGTCTCCCTTCCTTTCTACCCTAGGTGAAGGAGGACAGCAAAGAGCTGCGGAAAGCACCATTTCCAACATTCACCATCTGTAGACATTACTAGCGCATAGCT
Source organism: Schistocerca piceifrons (assembly GCF_021461385.2). Taxonomy (NCBI): domain Eukaryota; kingdom Metazoa; phylum Arthropoda; class Insecta; order Orthoptera; family Acrididae; genus Schistocerca; species Schistocerca piceifrons. The sequence continues at coordinate 60,757 of NW_025728960.1, read as the reverse complement.
GTACATGTCTCCCATCCTTTCTTCCCTAGGTGAATGAGGACTGTAAGGAGGTGCGGAAAGCACCATTTCCAACATTCACAATCTCTAGACATAGTTAGGGCCCACCTGACCTTGCTTCCCCTACTTTCTACACTTGATGAAGAAGAACTGTAAGGAGCCTCAGAAAGCACCATTTCCAACATTCACCATCTGTGGACATTACTTGCGCACAGCTGTACATGTCTCCCTTCCCTTCTACCCTATGTGAAGGAGGACTGTAAGGAGCTGCGGAAAGTGCCATTTCCAAAATTCACCATCTGTAGACATAGTTAGCTCACGCCTGACCTTGCCTCCCTTACTTTCTACGCTTGATGAAGAAGAATAGGAAGGAGCCTCAGAAAGCACCTTTTCCAAAATTCACCATCTGTGAACATTACTAGCGCACAGCTGTACATGTCACCCTACCTTTCTACCCTAGGTGAAGGAGGACTGTAAGGAGCCTCAGAAAGCACCATTTCCAACATTCACAATCTGTAGACATTACTAGTGCACAGCTGTGCATGTCTCCCTCCCTTTCTACCCTAGGTGAAGGGGGACTGTAAGGAGCCTCAGAAAGCACCATTTCCAACATTCACAATCTCTAGGCATAGTTAGCGCACACCTGACCTTGCCTCCCTTACCTTCTACGTTTGATGAAGAAGAACTGTAAGGAGCCTCAGAAAGCACTATTTCCAACATTCACCATCTGTAGACATTACTAGTGCACAGATGTACATGTCTCCCTTCCTTTCTACCCTAGGTCAAAGAGGACTGTAAGGAGCTACGGAAAGCACCATTTGCAACATTCGCCATCTCTAGACATAGTTAGCACACACCTGACCTTGCCTCCGTTACTTTCTACGCTTGATGAAGAAGAACTGTAAGGAGCCTCAGAAAGCACCATTTCAAACTTTCACCATCTGTAGACATTACTAGATCACAGCTGTACATATCTCCCTTCCTTTCTACCCTAGGTGGAGGAGGACTGTAAGGAGCTTCAGAAAGCACAATTTCTAACATTCACCTTCTCTAGACATAGTTAGCACACTCCTGACCTTGCCTTTCTTACTTTCTACGCTTGATGAAGAGAACTGTAAGAAGCCTCAGAAAGCATTATTTCCTAGATTCACCATCTGTAGACATTAGTAGCGCACAGCTGTACATGTCTCCCTTCCTTTCTACCCTAGGTGAAGGAGGACTCTAAGGAGCCTCAGAAAGCACCATTTCCCACATTCACCATCTTTAGACATTACTAGTGCACAGCTGTACATGTGTAACTTCCTTTCTACCCTAGGTGAAGGAGGACTGTAAGGAGCTTCAGAAAGCACCATTTCCAACATTCACTATCTGTAGACATTACTAACGCACAGCTGTACATGTCTCCCTTCCTTTCTACCCTAGGTGAACGAGGACTGTAAGGAGCCTCAGAAAGCACCATTTCCTACATTCACAATCTGTAAACATTACTAGCGTACAGCTGTACATGTCTCCCTTCCTTTCTACCCATGTGAAGGAGGACTGTAAGGAGCCTCAGAAAGCACCATTTCCAACATTCACCATCTTTAGACATTACTAGTGCACAGCTGTACATGTGTCCCTTCCTTTCTACCCTAGGTGAAGGAGGACTGTAAGGAGCTGCGGGAAGCACCATTTCCAACATTCACCATCTCTAGACATAGTTAGCACACACCTGACTTTGCCTCCCTTACTTTCTACGCTTGATGAAGAAGAACTGTAAGGAGCCTCAGATAGCACCATTTCCAACATTCACCATCTTTAGACATTACTAGTGCACAGCTGTACATGTGTCCCTTCCTTTCTACCCTAGGTGACGGAGGATTGTAAGGAGCCTCAGAAAGTACCATTTCCTACATTCACTTTCTCTAGACATAGTTAGCACACACCTGACCTTGCCTCCCTTACTTTCTACGCATGATGAAGAGAACTGTAAGAAGCCTTAGAAAGCACCATTTCCTACATCCACCATCTGCAGACATTACTAGCGCACAGCTGTACTTGTCTCCCTTCCTTTCTATCCTAGGTGAAGGAGGACTGTAAGGAGCCTCAGAAAGCACCATTTCCAACATTCACCATCTGTAGACATTACTAGTGCACAGCTGTACATTTCTCCCTTCCTTTCTACCCTAGGTGAAGGAGGACTGTAGAGAGCCTCAGAAAGCACCATTTCCTACATTCACCTTCTCAAGACATAGTTAGCGCACACCTCACCTTGCCTCCATTACTTTCTACGCTTTATTAAGAGAAGTGTAAGAAGCCTCAGAAAGCACCATTTCCTACTTTCACCATCTGCAGACATAGTTAGCGCACACATGACCTTGCCTCCCTTACTTTCTACGCTTGATGAAGAAGAACTGTAAGGAGCCGCAGAAAACACCATTTCCAACATTCACCATCTGTAGCCATTTCTAGCCCACAGCTGTACATGTCTCCCTTCCTTTCTACCCTACGTGAAGGAGGACTGTAAGGAGCTGCGGAAGGCACCATTTCCAACATTCACCATCTGTAGACATAGTTAGCGCACACCTGACCTTGCCTCCCTTACTTTCTACGCCTGATGAAGAAGAACTGTAAGGAGCCTCAGAAAGAACCAATTCCTACATTCACCATCTGTAGACATAGTTAGCGCACTCCTGACCCTGCCTCTCCTTACTTTCTACGCTTGATGAAGAAGAACAGTAAAGAGCCTCAGAAAGCACCATGTCCTACATTCACCATATGTAGACATTACTAGCGCACAGCTGTACATGTCTCCCTTACTCTCTACCCAAGGTGAAGGAGAACAGTAAGGAGCTCAGAAGGCACATTTCCAATATTCACCATCTGTAGACATATCTAGCGCACAGCTGTACATGTCTCCCTTCCTTCCTACCCTAGGTGAAGGAGGACTCTAAGGAGCTGTGGAAAGCACCAATTCCAACATTCACCATCTGTAGTCATATATAGCACACATCTGACCATGTCTCCCTTACTTTCTACGCTTGATGAAGAGGAACTGTAAGGAGCCTCAGAAAGCACCATTTCCAACATTCACCATCTGCAGACATTACTAGTGCACAGCTGTACATGTCTCCCTTCCTTTCTACCCTAAGTGAAGGAGGACTGTAAGGAGCTGCGGAAAGCACCATTTCCAACATTCACCATCTGTAGACATAGTTAGCGCACACCTGCCCCTTCCCTCCCTTACTTTCTACACTTGATGAAGAAGAATTGTAAGGAGCCTCAGGAAGCACCATTTCCAACATTCACCATCTGTAGACATTACTAGCGCACAGCTGTACATGTCTCCCTTCCTTTCTACCCTAGGTGAAGAAGAACTGTAAGGAGCCTCAGAAAGAACCATTTCCAACATTCACCATCTGTAGACATAGTTAGTGCGCACTTGACCTTGCCGCCCTTACTTTCTACGCTTGATGAAGAAGAACTGTAAGGAGCCTCAGAAAGCACCATTTCCAACATTCACCTTCTGTAAACATAGTTAGCGCACACCTGACCTTGCCTCCCTTACTTTCTACGCTTGATGTAGAAGAACTGTAAGGAGCCTCAGAGAGCACCTTTTCCAACATTCACCATCTGTAGTCATTACTAGCGCACAGCTGAACATGTCTCCCTTCCTTTAAACCCTAGGTGAAGGAGGACTGTAAGGAGCTGCGGAAAGCACAATTTCCAACATTCACTATCTGTAGACATAGTTAGCGCACACCTGACCTTGCCTCCCTTACTTTCTACGCTTGATGAAGAAGAACTGTAAGGAGCCTCAGAAAGCAGCATTTCCAACATTCACCATCTGTAGACATTACTAGCGCACAGCTGCACATGTCTCCCTTCCTTCCTACCCTAGGTGATGGAGGACTGTAAGGAGCTGCGGAAAGCACTATTTCCAACTTTCACCATCTGTAGACATTACTAGCGCACAGCTGTACATGTCTCCCTTCCTTTCCAGCCTAGGTGGAAGAGGTCTGTAAGGAGCTGTGGAAAGCACCATTTCCAACATTCACCATCTGTAGTCATATATAGCACACATCTGACCATGTCTCCCTTACTTTCTACCCTTGATGAAGAAGAACTGTAAGGAGCCTCAGAAAGCACCATTTCTAACATTCACCATCTGTAGTCATATATAGCGCACATCTGACCAAGTCTCCCTTACTTACTACGCTTGATGAAGGAAAACTGTAAGGAGCATCAGAAAGCACCAATTCCAACATTCACCATCTGTAGACTTTACTAGCGCACAGCTGTACATGTCTCCCTTCCTTTCTACCCTAAGTGAAGAAGAACTGTAAGGAGCCTCAGAAAGAACCATTTCCAACATTCACTATCTGTAGACATAGTTAGCGCACACTTGACCTTGCCGCCCTTACTTTCTACGCTTGATGAAGAAGAACTGTAAGGAGCCTCAGAAAGCACCATTTCCAACATTCCCCATCTGTAGACATTACTAGCGCACAGCTGTACATGTCTCCCTTCCTTTCTACCCTAGGTGAAAGAGGACTGTAAGGAGCCTCAGAAAGCACCATTTCCAACATTCACCATCTGTAGACATAGTTAGCACACACTTGACCTTGCCGCCTTTACTTTCTACGCTTGATGAAGAAGAACTGTAAGGAGCCTCAGAATGCACCATTGCGATTATGCACCATCTGTAGACATTACTAGTGCACAGCTGTACATGTCTCCCTTCCTTTCTACCCTAGGTGAAGGAGGACTGTAAGGAGCCTCAGAAAGCACCATTTCCAACATTCACCATCTGTAGACATTACAAGCGCACAGCTGTACATGTCTCCCTTCCTTTCTACCCTAGGTGATGGAGGACTGTAAGGACCTGCGAAAAGCACCATTTCCAACATTCACCATCCGTAGACATTACTAGCGCACACCTGACCTTGCCTCCCTTACTTTCTATGCTTGATAAAGAAGAACTGTAAGGAGTCTCAGAAAGCACCATTGCCATTATGCACCATCTGTAGACATTACTAGCGCACAGCTGTACATGTCTCCCTTCCTTTCTACCCTAGGTAAAGGAGGACTGTAAGGAGCCTCAGAAAGCACCACTTCCAACATACACCATCTGCAGACATCACTAGCGCACACCTGTACATGTCTCCCTTCCTTTCTACCCTAGGTGAAGGAGGACTGTAAGGAGCTGCGGAAAGCATCATTTCCAACATTCACCATCTGTAGACATAGTTAGCTCACACCTGAACTTGCCTCCCTTACTTTCTACGCTTGATGACGAAGAACTGTAAGGAGCCTCAGAAAGCACCATTTCCAACATTCACCATCTGTAGACATAGTTAGCTCACACCTGACCTTGCCTCCCTTACTTTCTATGCATGATGAAAGAGAACTGAAAGTAGCCTCTGAAAGCACCATTTCCAACATTCACTATCTGTAGACATTACTAGCACACAGCTGTACATGTCACCCTTCCTTTCTACTCTAGGTGAAGGAGGACTGTAAGGAGCCTCAAAAAGCACTATTTCCAACCTTCACCATCAGTAGACATATATAGCACACATCTGACCATGTCTCCCTTACTTTCTACGCTTGATGAAGGAAAACTGTAAGGAGCCTCAGAAAGCACCATTTCCAATATTCACCATCTGTAGACATTACTAGCGCACAGCTGTACATGTCTCCCTTCCTTTCTACCCTAGGTGAAGGAGGACTGTATGGAGCTGCGGTAAGCACCATTTCCAACATTCAACATCTGTAGACATAGTTAGCGCACAACTTACTATGTCTCAAATTACATTCTACCCTTGATGAAGATGAACTGTAAGGAGCCTCAGGAAGCACCATTTTCAACATTCACCATCTGTAGACAGAGTTAGCGCACATCTGACCACGTCTCCCTTACTTTCTACCCTTGATGAAGAAGAACTGTAAGGAGCCTCAGAAAGCACAATTTCCAACATTCACCATCTGTAGACATTACTAGCGCACAGCTGTACATGTCTCCCTTCCTTTCTACCCTAGGTGAAGGACGACTGTAAGGAGCTGCGGAAAGCACCATTTCCAACATTCACCATCTCTAGACATAGTTAGCGCACACCTGACCATGCCTCCCTTACTTTCTACGCTTGATGAAGAAGAACTGTAAGGAGCCTCGGAAAGCACCATTTCGAGCATTCACAATCTGTAGACGTTACTAGCGTACAGCTGTACATATCTCCCTTCCTTTCTACCCTAGGTGAAGAAGGACTGTAAGGAGCTGCTGAAAGCACCATCTCCAACATTCACCATCTGTAGACATAGTTTGCGTACAACTGTACACGTCTCCCTTACTCTCTACCCTAGGTGAAGGAGAACAGTAAGTAGCTCAGAAGGCACCATTTCCAATATTCACCATCTGTAGACATAGTTAGCGCACAGCTGTACATGTCTGCCTCACTTTCTACCCTCGGTGAAGGAGAACTTTAGGGAGCTGCAGAAAGCACGATTTCCTACATTCACCATCTTTAGACATAGTTAGCGCACACCTGACCTTGCCTCCCTTACTTTCTACGTTTGATGAAGGAGAGCTGTAAGGAGCCTCAGAAAGCATCATTTCCAACATTCACCATCTGTAGACATTACTAGCACACAGCCGTGCATGTCTCCCTTCATTGCTACCCTAAGTGAAGGAGGACTGTAAGGAGCTGAGGAAAGCACCATTTCCAACATTCACCATCTTTAGACATAGTTAGCGCACACCTGACCTTTCCTCCCTTACTTTCTACGCTTGATGAAGAATAAGTGTAAGGAGCCTCAGAAAGCACCATTTCCAACATTCACCATCTGTAGACATAGTCAGCTCACATCTGACCGTGTCTCCCTTACTTTCTACCCTTGATGAAGAAGAACTGTAAGCAGCCTCAGAAAGCACCATTTCCAACATTCACCATCTGTAGACATAGTTAGCGTACAGCTTTACACGTCTCCCTTACTGTCTACCCTAGGTGAAGGAGAACAGTAAGGAGCTCAGAAGGCACCATTTTCAATATTCACCATCTGTAGACATAGTTAGCGCGCAGCTGTACATGTCTCCCTTACTTTCGACCCTCGGTGAAGGCGAACTGTAGGGAGCTGCAGAAAGCACCATCTCCTACATTCACCATCTTTAGACATAGTTGGCTCACACTTGACCTTGCCTCCCATACTTTCTACGCTAGCTGAAAAAGAACTGTAAGGAGCCTCTGAAAGCACCATTCCCAACATTCACGATCTGTAGACATTACTAGCGCACAGCTATACATGTCTCCCTTCCTTTCCACCCTAGGTGAAGGAGGACTGTAAGGAGCTGTGGAAAGCACCATTTCCAACATTCACCATCTCTTTACATACTTAGCGCACATCTGACCATGTCTCCCTCACTTTCTACCCATCATGATGAGGAACTGCAAGGAGCCTCAGAAAGCACCATTTCCAAAATTCACCATCTGTAGACATAGTTAGCGCACATCTGACTATGTCTCCCTTACTTTCTACCCTTGATGAAGAAAAACTGTAAGGAGCCTCAGAAAGCACCAGTTCCAACATTCATCATCTGTAGACATAGTTAGCGTACAGCTGTACACGTCTCCATAACACTACACCCTTGGTGAAGGAGAACAGTAAGGAGCTCAGAAGGCACCATTTCCAATATTCACCATCTGTAGACATAGTTAGCGCACAGCTGTACATGTCTCCCTTACTTTCTACCCTCGGTGAAGGAGAACAGTAAGAAGCCTCAGAAAGCACCATTTGCAACATTCACCATCTGTAGACATAGTTAGCGTACAGCTGTACACGTCTCCCTTCCTCTACACTATAGGTAAAGGAGAACAGTAAGGAGCTCAGAAGGCACCATTTCCAATATTCACCAACTGCAGACATAGTTAGCGCACCAGCTGTACATGTCTCCCTTACTTTCTACCCTCGGTGAAGGGGAACTGTAGAGAGCTGCAGAAAGCACCATTTCGTACATTCACCATCTTTAGACATAGCTGGCGCACACCTGACCTTGCCTCCCTTACTTTCTACGCTTGATGAAGAAGAACTGTAAGGTGCCTCAGAAGGCACCGTTTCCAACATTCACCATCTGTAGACATTACTAGCGCACAGCTGTACATGTGTCCCTTCCTTTCTACCCTAGGTTAAGGAGGACTGTAAGTAGCTGCAGAAAGCAGCATTTCCAACATTCACCATCTGTAGACATAGTTAGCGGACATCTGACCCTGTTTCCCTTCCTCTCTTCCCTTGACGAAGAAAAACTGTAAGGAGCCTCAGAGAGCACCATTTCCTACATTCACCATCTCTATACATAGTTAGCTTACAGCTGTACACGTCACCTATACTCTCTACCCTAGGTGAAGGAGAACAGTAAGGAGCTCAGAAGGCACCATTTCCAATATTCACCATCTGTAGACATAGTTAGCGTACAGCTGAACTCGTCTCCCTTACTCTCTACCCTAGGTGAAGGAGAGCAGTAAGGAGCTCAGAAGGCACAATTTCCAATATTCACCATCTGTAGACATAGTTAGCGCACAACTGTACTTGTCTCCCTTACTTTCTACCCTTGATGAAGAAGAAATGTAAGGAGCCTCATAAAGCACCAGTTCCAACATTCATTATCTGTAGACATAGTTAGCATACAGCTGTACACGTCTCCATAACACTACACCCTAGGTGAAGGAGAACAGTTAGGAGCTCAGAAGGCACCATTCCCAACTATCACCATCTGTAGACATAGTTAGCACACACCTGACCTTGCCTCTTTTCCTTGCTACTCTTGATGAAGAAGAACTGTCAGGAGCCTCAGAAAGCACCATATCCAACATTCACCATCTGTAGACATTACTAGCGCACAGCTGTACATATCTCCCTTCCTTTTCACCTAGGTGAAGGAGGACTGTAAGGAGCTGCAGAAAGCACCATTTCCAACATTCACCGTCTGTAGACATAGTTAGCGCACATCTGACCATATCTCCCTTACTTTCTACGCTTGATGAAGGAGAACTGTAAGGAGCTTCAGAAAGCACCATTTCCAACAATCACTATCTGTAGACATTACTAGCGCACAGCTGTACATGTCTCCCTTCCTTTCTACCCTATGTGAAGGAGGACTGTATGGAGCTGCAGAAAGCACCATTTCCAACATTCACCATCTGTAGACATAGTTAGCGCACATCTGGCTATATCTCCCTTACCTTCTACCCTTGATGAAGAAGGACTGTAAGGAGCCTCAGAAAGCACCATTTCCAACATTCACCATCTGTAGACATAGTTAGCGCACATCCGACCGTGCGTCCCTAACTTTCTACACTAGATGAAGCAGAACTGTAAGGAGCGTCAGAAAGCACCATTTCCAACATTCCCAGCTGTAGACATAGTTACGTACAGCTGTACATGTCTCCCTTACACCCTACCCTAGGTGAAGGAGAACAGTAAGGGGCTCAGAAGGCACCATTTCCAATATTCACCATCTGTAGACATAGTTCGCGCACAGTTGTACATGTCTCCCTTACTCTCTACCCTCGGTGAAGGTGAACTGCAGGCAGCTGCAGAAAGCACCATTTCCAAGATTCACCATCTGTAGACATAGTTAGCGCACAGCTGTACATGTCTCCCTTACTTTCTACCCTCGGTGAAGGAGAACTGTAGGGAGCTGCTGAAAGCACCATCTCCTACATTCATAATCTTTAGACATAGTTAGCGCACACCTGATCTTGCCTCGCTTACTTTCTACGCTTGATGAAGAAGAACTGTAGGGAGCCTCAGAAAGCACCATTTCCAACATTCACCATCTGTAGACATAGTTAGCGTAAAGCTGTACATGTCTCCCTTCCTTTCTACCCTAGGTGAAGGAGGACTGTAAGGAGCTGCGGAAAGCACCATTTCCAACATTCACCATCTGTAGACATAGTTAGCGCACATCTGACCATGTCTCCGTTACGTTCTACCCTTGATGAAGAAGAACTGTAAGGAGCCTCAGAATGCAACATTTCCAACATTCACCATCTGTAGACATAGTTTCGCACATCTGACAGTGTCTCCCTAACTTTCTACCCTTGATGAAGAAGAACTGTAAGGAGCCTCAGAATGCACCATTGCCATTATGCACCATCTGTAGACATTACTAGCGCACAGCTGTACATGTCTCCCTTCCTTTCTACTCTAGGTGAAGGAGGACTGTAAGGAGCCTCAGAAACTACCATTTCCAACAATCACTATCTGTAGACATTACTAGCGCACAGCTGTACACGTCTCCCTTCCATTCTACCCTAGGAAAAGGAGGACTGTAAGTAGCTGCAGAAAGCACTATTTCCAACATTCACCATTTGTAGACATAGTTAGCGCACACCTGACCTTGCCTCCCTTACTTTCTACGCTTGATGAGGAAGAACTGTAAGGAGCCTCAGAAAGCACCATTTCCAACATTCACCATCTGTAGACATAATTAGCTTACAGCTGTACACGTCACCCTTACTCTCTACCCTAGGTGAAGGAGAACAGTAAGGAGCTCAGAAGGCACCATTTCCAATATTCACCATCTGTAGACATAGTTAGCGCACAGTTGTACATGTCTCCCTTGTTTTCTACCCTCGGTGAAGGAGAACTGTAGGGAGCTGCAGAAAGCACCATTTCCTACATTTACCATCTCTAGACATAGTTAGCTCACACCTGACCTTGCCTCCCTTACTTTCTACGCTTTATGAAGAAGGACTGTATGGAGCCTCAGAAAGCACCATTTCCAACATTCACCATCTGTAGACATAGTTAGCGCACATCTGACCTTGCCTCCCTTACTTTCTACCCTTGATGAAGAAGAACTGTAAGGAGCCTCAGAAAGCACCATTTCCAACATTCACCATCTGTAGACATTACTAGCGCACAGCTGTACATGTCTCTCTTCCTTTCTACCCTAGGTGAAGTAGGACTGTAAGGAGATGCGGAATGCACCATTTCCAACATTCACCATCTGTAGATATAGTTAGCGCACATCTGACCATGTCTCCCTTACTTTCTGCCTGGATGAAGAAGATCTGTAAGGAGCCTCAGAAAGTACTATCTCCAACATTCACCATCTGTAGACATAGTTAGTGCACATCTGACCGTGTCTCCCTTACTTTCTACCCTTGATGGAGCGGATCTATAAGGAGCCTCAGAAAGCACCATCTCCAACATTCACCATCAGTAGACATAGTTAGCGCACATCTGACCATGTCTCCCTTACTTTCTATGCTTGATGAAGAAGAACTGTAAGGAGCCTCTGAAAGCACCATTTCCAACATTCACCATCTGTAGACATTTCTAGCGCACAGCTGTACATGTCTCCCTTCCTTTCTACCCTAGGTGAAGGAGGACTGTAAGGAGCTGCGGAAAGCACCATTTCCAACATTCACCATCTGTAGACATAGTCAGCACACATCTGACCATGACTCCCTTACACTCTAACCTTGATGAAGAAGAACTGTAAGGAGCCTCAGAAAGAACCTCTTCCTACATCCAACATCTGTAGACATAGTTAGCGTACATATGTACACGTCTCACTTACTCTCTACCCTTGGACAAGGAGAACAGTAAGGCGATCAGAAGGCACCATTTCCAAAATTCATCATCTGTACACATAGTTAGCGCACAGCTGTACATGTTTCCCTTACTTTCTACCCTCGGTGAAGGAGAAATGTAGGGAGCTGCAGAAAGCACCATTTCCAACAATCACCAGCTGTAGACATAGTTATCACAAATCTGACCATGACTCGCCTACTTTTTAACCTTGATGAAGAAGAACTGTAAGGAGACTCAGAAAGCACCATTTCCAACAATCAGCATCTGTAGACATAGTTAGCGCACACCTGACCTTGCCTCCCTTACTTTCTACGCTTGATGTAGAAGAACTGTAAGGAGCCTCAGAAAGCACCATTTCCAACATTCACCATCTGTGGACATTACTAGTGCACAGCTGTGCACGTCTCCCTTCCTTTCTACCCTAGGTGAAGGAGGACTGTAAGGGGCTGTGGAAAGCACCTTTTCCTACATTCACCATCTGTAGACATAGTTAGCATACATCTGACCATGTCTCCCTTACTTTCTACCCTTGATGAAGAAGAACTGTAAGGAGCCTCAGAAAGCACCATTTCCAAAATTACCATCTGTAGACATAGTTAGCGCACATCTGTACATGTCTCCCTTACTTTCTACCCTCGGTGAAGGAGAACTAAAGGGAGCTGCAGAAAGCACCATTTCGTACATTCACCAACTTTAGACGTAGTTAGCGCACACCTGACCTTGCCTCCCTTACTTTCTGCGCTTGATGAAGAAGAATTGCAAGGAGAATCAGAAAGCACCATTTCCAACATTCACCATCTGTAGACATAGTTAGCGTACAGCTGGACACGTCTCCCTTACTCTACACCCTAGGCGAAGGAGAACAGTAAGGAGCTCAGAAGCCACCATTTCCAATATTCACCATCTGTAGACATAGTTATCGCACAGCTGTACACGTCTCCCATACTTTCTACCCTCGGTGAAGGAGAACTGTAGGGAGCTGCAGAAAGCACCATTTCCTACATTCACCATCTTTAGACATAGTTAGCGCACACCTGACCTTGCCTCCCTTACTTTCTACGCTTGATGAAGAACTGTAAGGAGCCTCAGAAAGCACCATTTCCAACATTCACCATCTGTAGACATAGTTAGCGTGCAGCTGTACACGTCTCCCTTACTCTCTACCCTAGGTGAAAGAGAACAGTAAGGAGCTCAGAAGGCACCATTTCCAATATTCACCATCTGTAGACATAGTTAGCGCACACCTGACCTTGCCTCCCTTACTTTCTACGCTTGATGTAGAAGACATGTAAGGAGCCGCAGAAAGCACCATTTCCAACATTCACCATCTGTAGACACTACTAGCGCACAGCTGTACTAGTCTCCCTTCCTTTCTACCCTAGGTGAAGGACGACTGTAAGGAGCTGCGGAAAGCACAATTTCCAAATTTCACCATCTGTAGACATAGTTAGCGCACATCTGTCCATGTCTCCCTTACTTTGTACCCTTGATGAAGAAGAACTGTAAGGAGCCTCAGAAAGCACCATTTCCAACATTCACCATCTGTAGACATAGTTAGCGTACAGCAGTGCACGTCTCCCTTACTCTCTACCCTACGTGAAGGAGAACAGTAAGGAGCTCAGAAGGTACCATTTTCAATATTCACAATCTGTAGTCATAGTTAGCGCACAGCTGTACATGTCTCCCCTACTTTCCACCCACAGTGAAGGAGAACTGTAGGGAGCTGCAGAAAGCACTATTTCCTACATTCGCCATCTTTAGACATAGTTAGTGCACACCCGACCTTGCCTACCTTACATTCTACCCTTGATGAAGAAGAACTGTAAGGAGCCTCAGAAATCACCATTTCCAACATTCACCATCTGTAGACATAGGTAGCGCACATCTGACCATGTCTCCCTTACTTTCTATGCTTGATGAAGAAGAACTGTAAGGAGCCACAGAAAGCACCATTTCCAACATTCACCATCTGTAGACATAGTTAGCGTACAGCTGTGCACGTCTCCCTTACTCTCTACCCTAGGTGAAGGAGAACAGTAAGGAGCTCAGAAGGCACCATTTCCAATATTCACCATCTGTAGACATTACTAGCGCACAGCTGTACATGTCTCCCTTACTTTGTTCCCTCGGTGAAGGAGAATTGCAGGGAGCTGCAGAAAGCACCATTTCCAACATTCACCATCTGTAGACATAGTTAGCGTACAGCTGTACACGTCTCCCTTACTCTACACCCTAGGTGTAAGAGAACAGGAAGGAGAACAGCAAGAAGCTCAGAAGGCACTATTTCCAATATTCACCATCTGTAGACATAGTTAGCGCAAAGCTGTACATGTCTCCCTTACTTTCTACCCTCAGTGAAGGAGAACTGTAGGGAGCTGCAGAAAGCACCATTTCCAACATTCACCATCTGTAGACATAGTTAGCGTACATCTGACCATGTCTCCCTTACTTTCTACGCTTGATGAAGAAGAACTGTAAGGAGCCTCTGAAAGCACCATTTCCAACATTCACCATCTGTAGACATTACTAGCGCACAGCTGTACATGTCTCCCTTCCTTTCTACCCTAGCTGAAGGAGGACTGTGAGGAGCTGCGGAAAGCACCGTTTCCAACATTCAATATCTGTAGATATAGTTAGCGCACATCTGACCATGTCTCCCTTACTTTCTACCCTTGATGAAGAAGAACTGTAAGTAGCCTCAGAAAGCACCATTTCCAGCATTCACCATCTGTTGACATAGTTAGTGCACATCTGTCCATGTCTCCCTTACTTTGTACCCTTGATGAAGAAGAACTGTAAGGAGCCTCAGAAAGCACCATTTCCAACATTCACCATCTGTAGACATAGTTAGCGTACAGCTGTACACGTCTCCCTTACTCTCTACCCTAGGTGAAGGACTGTAAGGATATGTGGAAAGCACCATATCCAACTTTCACCATCTCTAGATATAGTTAGCGTACACCTGACCTTGCCTCCCTTACTTTCTACGCTTGATGAAGAAGAACTGTAAGGAGCCTCAGAAAGCACCATTTCCAACATTCACCATCTGTAGACATAGTTAGCGCACATCTGACCGTGTGTCACTTACATTCCTCCCTTGTTGAAGAAGAACTGTAAGGAGCCTCAGAAAGCATCATTTCCTACATTCACCATCTGTAGACATTACTAGCGCACAGCTGTACATGTTTCCCTTACTTTCTACCCTCGGTGATGGAGAACTGTAGGGAGCTGCAGAAAGCACCATTTCCTACATTCACCATCTTTAGACACAGTTAGTGCACACCTGCCCTTGCCACCCTTACCTTCTACGCTTGATGAAAAAGAACTGCAAGGAGCCTCAGGAAGCACCATTTCCAACGTTCACCATCTGTAGACATAGTTAGCGTACAGCTGGACGCGTCTCCCTTACTATACACCCTAGGTGAAGGAGAACAGTAAGGAGCTCAGAAGGCACCATTTCCAATATTCACCATCTGTAGACATAGTTAGCACACAGCTGTACACGTCTCCCATACTTTCTACCCTCGGTGAAGGAGAACTGTAGAGAGCTGCAGAAAGCACCATTTCCTACATTCACCATCTTTAGACATAGTTAGCGCACACCAGACCTTGCCTCCCTTACTTTCTACGCTTGATGAAGAAGAACTGTAAGGAGCCTCAGAAAGCACCATTTCCAACATTCACCATCTGTAGACATTGCTAGCGCACAGCTGTACATGTTTCTCTTCCTTTCTACCCTAGGTGAAGGAGGACTGTAAGGAGCTGCAGAAAGCACCATTTCCAACAATCACCAGCTGTAGACATAGTTATCACACATCTGACCATGACTCGCCTACTTTCTAACCTTGATGAAGAAGAACTGTAAGGAGACTCAGAAAGCACCATTTCCAACAATCAGCATCTGTAGACATAGTTAGCATACATATTTACACGTCTCCCTTACATTCTACCCTTGGTGAAGGTGAACAGTAAGGAGCTCAGAAGGCACCATTTCCAATATTCACCATCTTTAGACATAGTTAGCGCACACCTGACCTTACCTCCCTGACTTTCTAAGCTTGATGAAGAAGAACTGTAAAGAGCCAAAGAAAGCACCATTTCCAACATTCACCATCTGTAGACATTACTAGCGCACAGCAGTACATGTTTCCCTTCCTTTCTACCCTAGGTGAAAGAGGACTGTAAGGAGCAGCGGAAAGCACCATTCCCTAAATTCAC
This sequence comes from Schistocerca piceifrons, assembly GCF_021461385.2. Classification (NCBI taxonomy): domain Eukaryota; kingdom Metazoa; phylum Arthropoda; class Insecta; order Orthoptera; family Acrididae; genus Schistocerca; species Schistocerca piceifrons. Next base: position 44,968 of record NW_025728960.1, on the reverse strand, counting down.
CATCTGTAGACATAGTTAGCGCACATCTGACCATGTCTCTCTTACTTTCAACCCTCGGTGAAGAAGAACTGTAGGGAGCTGCAGAAAGAACCATTTCCTACATTCGCCATCTTTAGACATAGTTGGCGCACACCTGACCGTGTGTCCCTTACATTCTTCCCTTGATGAAGAAGAACTGTAAGGAGCATCAGAAAGCATCATTTCCTACATTCACCTTCTGTAGACATTACTAGCGCACAGCTGTACCTGTCTCCCTTACTTTTTACACTCGGTGAAGGAGAACTGTAGGGAGCTGCCGAATTCACCATTTCCTACATTCACCATCTTTAGACACAGTTAGTGCTCACCTGCCCTTGCCACCCTTACATTCTACGCTTGATGAAGAACAACTGTAAGGAGCCTCAAAAAGCACAATTTCCAACATTCACGATCTGTAGACGTAGTTAGCGCACACCTGACCTTGCCTCCCTTACTTTCTACGCTTGATGTAGATGAACTGTAATTAGCCACAGGAAGCACCATTCCAACATTCACCATCTGTAGACATTACTAGCGCACTGCAGTACATGTCTCCCTTCTTTTCTACACTAGGTGAAGGAGGACCGTAAGGACCTGCGGAAAGCACCATTCCCAAAATTCATCATCTGTAGACATAGTTAGCGTACATCTGACCATGTCTCCCTTACTTTCTACTCTTGATGAAGAAGAACTGTAAGGAGCCTCAGAAAGCACCATTTCCAACATTCACCATCTGTAGACATAGTTAGCGCACATCTGTCCATGTCTTCCTTACTTTGTACCCTTGATGAAGAAGAACTGTAAGGAGCCTCAGAAAGCACCATTTCCAACATTCACCATCTGTAGACATAGTTAGCGCACACCTGACCTTGCCTCCCTTACTTTATACGCTTGATGTAGAAGAACTGTAAGGAGCCGCAGAAAGCACCATTTCCAACATTCACCATCTGTAGACATTACTAGCGCACAGCTGTACTTGTCTCCCTTCCTTTCTACCGTAGGTGAAGGAGGACTGTAAGGAGCTGTGGAAAGCACCATTTCATACATTCGCCATCTTTAGACATAGTTAGTGCACACCTGACCTTGCCTACCTTACATTCTACCCTTGACGAAGAAGAACTGTAAGGAGCCTCAGAAAGCAACATTTCCATCATTCACCATCTGTAGACATAGTTAGCGCACATCTGACCGTGTGTCCCTTACATTCTACACTTGATAAAGAAGTACTGTAAGGAGCCTCAGAGAGCATCATTTCCAACATTCACAATCTGTAGACATTACTAGTGCACAGCTGAACATGTCTCCCTTCCTTTCTACCCTAGGTGAAGGAGGACTGTAAGGAGTATCAGAAAGCACCGTTTCCAACATTCACCTTCTGTAGACATAGTTAGCGGACATCTGACCTTGTCTCCCTTACTTCCTACCCTTGATGAAGAAGAACTGTAAGGAGCCTCAGAAAGCACCATTTCCAACATTCACCATCTGTAGACATAGTTAGCGTACATATGTACACGTCTCCCTTACTCTGTACCCTTGGTGAAGGAGAACAGTAAGGAGCTCTGAAAGCACCATACCCAATATTCACCATCTGTAGACATAGTTAACACACAGCTGTACATGTCCCCCTTCCTTTCTACCCTAGGTGGAGGACTATAAGGAGCTGTGGAAAGCACCATATTCAACTTTCACCATCTCTAGACATAGTTAGCGTACACCTGACCTTGCCTCCCTTACTTTCTACGCTTGATGAAGAAGAACTGTAAACAGCCTCAGAAAGCACCATTTCCAACATTCACCATCTGTAGACATAGTTGGCGCACATTTGACCGTGTGTCCCTTACATTCTTCCCTTGTTGAAGAAGAACTGTAAGGAGCCTCAGGAAGCATCATTTCCTACATTCACCATCTGTAGACATTACTAGCGCACAGCTGTACATGTCTCGCTTCCTTTCTACCATAGGTGAAGGAGGACTGTAATGAGCTGCGGACAGCACCATTTCCAACATTCACCATCTGTAGACATAGTTAGCACGCATCTGACCATGACTCCCTTACACTCTAACCTTGATCAAGAAGAACTGTAGGGAGCCTCAGAAAGCACCACTTCCAACATCCACCGTCTGTAGACATAGTTAGCGTACATATGTACACGTCTCCCTTACTCTCTACCCTTGGTCAAGGAGAACAGTAAGGAGCTCAGAAGGCACCATTTCCAAAATTCACTATCTGTACACATAGTTAGCGCACAGCTGTACATGTCTCCCTTACTTTCTCCCCTCGGTGAAGGAGAACTGTAGGGAGCTGCAGAAAGCATCATTTCCTACGATCACCATCTTTAGACATAGTTAGCGCACACCTGACCTTGCCTCCCTTACTTTCTACGCTTCATGTAGAAGAACTGTAAGGAGCCTCAGAAAGCACCATTTCCAACATTCACCATCTGTGGACATTACTAGTGCACAGCTGTGCACGTCTCCCTTCCTTTCTACCCTAGGTGAAGGAGGACTGTAAGGGGCTGTGGAAAGCACCTTTTCCTACATTCACCATCTGTAGACATAGTTAGCATACATCTGACCATGTCTCCCTTACTTTCTACCCTTGATGAAGAAGAACTGTAAGGAGCCTCAGAAAGCACCATTTCCAAAATTACCATCTGTAGACATAGTTAGCGCACATCTGTACATGTCTCCCTTACTTTCTACCCTCGGTGAAGGAGAACTAAAGGGAGCTGCAGAAAGCACCATTTCGTACATTCACCAACTTTAGACGTAGTTAGCGCACACCTGACCTTGCCTCCCTTACTTTCTGCGCTTGATGAAGAAGAATTGCAAGGAGAATCAGAAAGCACCATTTCCAACATTCACCATCTGTAGACATAGTTAGCGTACAGCTGGACACGTCTCCCTTACTCTACACCCTAGGCGAAGGAGAACAGTAAGGAGCTCAGAAGCCACCATTTCCAATATTCACCATCTGTAGACATAGTTATCGCACAGCTGTACACGTCTCCCATACTTTCTACCCTCGGTGAAGGAGAACTGTAGGGAGCTGCAGAAAGCACCATTTCCTACATTCACCATCTTTAGACATAGTTAGCGCACACCTGACCTTGCCTCCCTTACTTTCTACGCTTGATGAAGAACTGTAAGGAGCCTCAGAAAGCACCATTTCCAACATTCACCATCTGTAGACATAGTTAGCGTGCAGCTGTACACGTCTCCCTTACTCTCTACCCTAGGTGAAAGAGAACAGTAAGGAGCTCAGAAGGCACCATTTCCAATATTCACCATCTGTAGACATAGTTAGCGCACACCTGACCTTGCCTCCCTTACTTTCTACGCTTGATGTAGAAGACATGTAAGGAGCCGCAGAAAGCACCATTTCCAACATTCACCATCTGTAGACACTACTAGCGCACAGCTGTACTAGTCTCCCTTCCTTTCTACCCTAGGTGAAGGACGACTGTAAGGAGCTGCGGAAAGCACAATTTCCAAATTTCACCATCTGTAGACATAGTTAGCGCACATCTGTCCATGTCTCCCTTACTTTGTACCCTTGATGAAGAAGAACTGTAAGGAGCCTCAGAAAGCACCATTTCCAACATTCACCATCTGTAGACATAGTTAGCGTACAGCAGTGCACGTCTCCCTTACTCTCTACCCTACGTGAAGGAGAACAGTAAGGAGCTCAGAAGGTACCATTTTCAATATTCACAATCTGTAGTCATAGTTAGCGCACAGCTGTACATGTCTCCCCTACTTTCCACCCACAGTGAAGGAGAACTGTAGGGAGCTGCAGAAAGCACTATTTCCTACATTCGCCATCTTTAGACATAGTTAGTGCACACCCGACCTTGCCTACCTTACATTCTACCCTTGATGAAGAAGAACTGTAAGGAGCCTCAGAAATCACCATTTCCAACATTCACCATCTGTAGACATAGGTAGCGCACATCTGACCATGTCTCCCTTACTTTCTATGCTTGATGAAGAAGAACTGTAAGGAGCCACAGAAAGCACCATTTCCAACATTCACCATCTGTAGACATAGTTAGCGTACAGCTGTGCACGTCTCCCTTACTCTCTACCCTAGGTGAAGGAGAACAGTAAGGAGCTCAGAAGGCACCATTTCCAATATTCACCATCTGTAGACATTACTAGCGCACAGCTGTACATGTCTCCCTTACTTTGTTCCCTCGGTGAAGGAGAATTGCAGGGAGCTGCAGAAAGCACCATTTCCAACATTCACCATCTGTAGACATAGTTAGCGTACAGCTGTACACGTCTCCCTTACTCTACACCCTAGGTGTAAGAGAACAGGAAGGAGAACAGCAAGAAGCTCAGAAGGCACTATTTCCAATATTCACCATCTGTAGACATAGTTAGCGCAAAGCTGTACATGTCTCCCTTACTTTCTACCCTCAGTGAAGGAGAACTGTAGGGAGCTGCAGAAAGCACCATTTCCAACATTCACCATCTGTAGACATAGTTAGCGTACATCTGACCATGTCTCCCTTACTTTCTACGCTTGATGAAGAAGAACTGTAAGGAGCCTCTGAAAGCACCATTTCCAACATTCACCATCTGTAGACATTACTAGCGCACAGCTGTACATGTCTCCCTTCCTTTCTACCCTAGCTGAAGGAGGACTGTGAGGAGCTGCGGAAAGCACCGTTTCCAACATTCAATATCTGTAGATATAGTTAGCGCACATCTGACCATGTCTCCCTTACTTTCTACCCTTGATGAAGAAGAACTGTAAGTAGCCTCAGAAAGCACCATTTCCAGCATTCACCATCTGTTGACATAGTTAGTGCACATCTGTCCATGTCTCCCTTACTTTGTACCCTTGATGAAGAAGAACTGTAAGGAGCCTCAGAAAGCACCATTTCCAACATTCACCATCTGTAGACATAGTTAGCGTACAGCTGTACACGTCTCCCTTACTCTCTACCCTAGGTGAAGGACTGTAAGGATATGTGGAAAGCACCATATCCAACTTTCACCATCTCTAGATATAGTTAGCGTACACCTGACCTTGCCTCCCTTACTTTCTACGCTTGATGAAGAAGAACTGTAAGGAGCCTCAGAAAGCACCATTTCCAACATTCACCATCTGTAGACATAGTTAGCGCACATCTGACCGTGTGTCACTTACATTCCTCCCTTGTTGAAGAAGAACTGTAAGGAGCCTCAGAAAGCATCATTTCCTACATTCACCATCTGTAGACATTACTAGCGCACAGCTGTACATGTTTCCCTTACTTTCTACCCTCGGTGATGGAGAACTGTAGGGAGCTGCAGAAAGCACCATTTCCTACATTCACCATCTTTAGACACAGTTAGTGCACACCTGCCCTTGCCACCCTTACCTTCTACGCTTGATGAAAAAGAACTGCAAGGAGCCTCAGGAAGCACCATTTCCAACGTTCACCATCTGTAGACATAGTTAGCGTACAGCTGGACGCGTCTCCCTTACTATACACCCTAGGTGAAGGAGAACAGTAAGGAGCTCAGAAGGCACCATTTCCAATATTCACCATCTGTAGACATAGTTAGCACACAGCTGTACACGTCTCCCATACTTTCTACCCTCGGTGAAGGAGAACTGTAGAGAGCTGCAGAAAGCACCATTTCCTACATTCACCATCTTTAGACATAGTTAGCGCACACCAGACCTTGCCTCCCTTACTTTCTACGCTTGATGAAGAAGAACTGTAAGGAGCCTCAGAAAGCACCATTTCCAACATTCACCATCTGTAGACATTGCTAGCGCACAGCTGTACATGTTTCTCTTCCTTTCTACCCTAGGTGAAGGAGGACTGTAAGGAGCTGCAGAAAGCACCATTTCCAACAATCACCAGCTGTAGACATAGTTATCACACATCTGACCATGACTCGCCTACTTTCTAACCTTGATGAAGAAGAACTGTAAGGAGACTCAGAAAGCACCATTTCCAACAATCAGCATCTGTAGACATAGTTAGCATACATATTTACACGTCTCCCTTACATTCTACCCTTGGTGAAGGTGAACAGTAAGGAGCTCAGAAGGCACCATTTCCAATATTCACCATCTTTAGACATAGTTAGCGCACACCTGACCTTACCTCCCTGACTTTCTAAGCTTGATGAAGAAGAACTGTAAAGAGCCAAAGAAAGCACCATTTCCAACATTCACCATCTGTAGACATTACTAGCGCACAGCAGTACATGTTTCCCTTCCTTTCTACCCTAGGTGAAAGAGGACTGTAAGGAGCAGCGGAAAGCACCATTCCCTAAATTCACCATCTGTAGACATAGTTAGCGCACATCTGACCATGTCTCTCTTACTTTCAACCCTCGGTGAAGAAGAACTGTAGGGAGCTGCAGAAAGAACCATTTCCTACATTCGCCATCTTTAGACATAGTTGGCGCACACCTGACCGTGTGTCCCTTACATTCTTCCCTTGATGAAGAAGAACTGTAAGGAGCATCAGAAAGCATCATTTCCTACATTCACCTTCTGTAGACATTACTAGCGCACAGCTGTACCTGTCTCCCTTACTTTTTACACTCGGTGAAGGAGAACTGTAGGGAGCTGCCGAATTCACCATTTCCTACATTCACCATCTTTAGACACAGTTAGTGCTCACCTGCCCTTGCCACCCTTACATTCTACGCTTGATGAAGAACAACTGTAAGGAGCCTCAAAAAGCACAATTTCCAACATTCACGATCTGTAGACGTAGTTAGCGCACACCTGACCTTGCCTCCCTTACTTTCTACGCTTGATGTAGATGAACTGTAATTAGCCACAGGAAGCACCATTCCAACATTCACCATCTGTAGACATTACTAGCGCACTGCAGTACATGTCTCCCTTCTTTTCTACACTAGGTGAAGGAGGACCGTAAGGACCTGCGGAAAGCACCATTCCCAAAATTCATCATCTGTAGACATAGTTAGCGTACATCTGACCATGTCTCCCTTACTTTCTACTCTTGATGAAGAAGAACTGTAAGGAGCCTCAGAAAGCACCATTTCCAACATTCACCATCTGTAGACATAGTTAGCGCACATCTGTCCATGTCTTCCTTACTTTGTACCCTTGATGAAGAAGAACTGTAAGGAGCCTCAGAAAGCACCATTTCCAACATTCACCATCTGTAGACATAGTTAGCGCACACCTGACCTTGCCTCCCTTACTTTATACGCTTGATGTAGAAGAACTGTAAGGAGCCGCAGAAAGCACCATTTCCAACATTCACCATCTGTAGACATTACTAGCGCACAGCTGTACTTGTCTCCCTTCCTTTCTACCGTAGGTGAAGGAGGACTGTAAGGAGCTGTGGAAAGCACCATTTCATACATTCGCCATCTTTAGACATAGTTAGTGCACACCTGACCTTGCCTACCTTACATTCTACCCTTGACGAAGAAGAACTGTAAGGAGCCTCAGAAAGCAACATTTCCATCATTCACCATCTGTAGACATAGTTAGCGCACATCTGACCGTGTGTCCCTTACATTCTACACTTGATAAAGAAGTACTGTAAGGAGCCTCAGAGAGCATCATTTCCAACATTCACAATCTGTAGACATTACTAGTGCACAGCTGCACATGTCTCCCTTCCTTTCTACCCTAGGTGAAGGAGGACTGTAAGGAGTATCAGAAAGCACCGTTTCCAACATTCACCTTCTGTAGACATAGTTAGCGGACATCTGACCTTGTCTCCCTTACTTCCTACCCTTGATGAAGAAGAACTGTAAGGAGCCTCAGAAAGCACCATTTCCAACATTCACCATCTGTAGACATAGTTAGCGTACATATGTACACGTCTCCCTTACTCTGTACCCTTGGTGAAGGAGAACAGTAAGGAGCTCTGAAAGCACCATACCCAATATTCACCATCTGTAGACATAGTTAACACACAGCTGTACATGTCCCCCTTCCTTTCTACCCTAGGTGGAGGACTATAAGGAGCTGTGGAAAGCACCATATTCAACTTTCACCATCTCTAGACATAGTTAGCGTACACCTGACCTTGCCTCCCTTACTTTCTACGCTTGATGAAGAAGAACTGTAAACAGCCTCAGAAAGCACCATTTCCAACATTCACCATCTGTAGACATAGTTGGCGCACATTTGACCGTGTGTCCCTTACATTCTTCCCTTGTTGAAGAAGAACTGTAAGGAGCCTCAGGAAGCATCATTTCCTACATTCACCATCTGTAGACATTACTAGCGCACAGCTGTACATGTCTCGCTTCCTTTCTACCATAGGTGAAGGAGGACTGTAATGAGCTGCGGACAGCACCATTTCCAACATTCACCATCTGTAGACATAGTTAGCACGCATCTGACCATGACTCCCTTACACTCTAACCTTGATCAAGAAGAACTGTAGGGAGCCTCAGAAAGCACCACTTCCAACATCCACCGTCTGTAGACATAGTTAGCGTACATATGTACACGTCTCCCTTACTCTCTACCCTTGGTCAAGGAGAACAGTAAGGAGCTCAGAAGGCACCATTTCCAAAATTCACTATCTGTACACATAGTTAGCGCACAGCTGTACATGTCTCCCTTACTTTCTCCCCTCGGTGAAGGAGAACTGTAGGGAGCTGCAGAAAGCATCATTTCCTACGATCACCATCTTTAGACATAGTTAGCGCACACCTGACCTTGCCTCCCTTACTTTCTACGCTTCATGTAGAAGAATTGTAAGGAGCGTCAGAAAGCACCATTTCCAAAATTCACCATCTGTAAACATTACTAGCGCACAGCTGTACATGTCTCCCTTCCTTTCTACTCTAGGTGAAGGAGGACTGTAAGGAGTTGCGGAAAGCAGCCTTTCCTACATTCACCATCTGTAGACATAGTTAGCGCACATCTGACCATGTCTCCCTTACATTCTACCCTTGATGAAGAAGAACTGTAAGGAGCCTCAGAAAGCACCATTTCCAACATTCACCATCTGTAGACATAGTTAGCGCACATCTGTGCATGTCTCCCTTACTTTCTATCCTTGATGAAGAAGAACTGTAAAGAGCCTCAGAATCCACCATTTCCAACATTCACCATCTGTAGACATAGTTAGCGTACAGCTGGACACGTCTCCCTTTTTCTCTACCCTAGGTGAAGTAGAACAGTAAGGAGCTCAGAAGGCACCATTTCCAATATTCACCCTCTGTAGACATAGTTAGCGCACAGCTGTATACGTCTCCCATACTTTCTACCCTCGGTGAAGGAGAACTGTAGGGAGCTGCAGAAAGCACCATTTCCTACATTCACCATCTTTAGACATAGTTAGCGCACACCTGACCTTGCCTCCCTTACTATCTACGCTTGATGAAGAAGAACTGTAAGGAGCATCAGAAAGCACCATTTCCAACATTCACCATCTGTAAACATTACTAGCGCACAGCTGTATTTGTTTCCCTTCCTTTCTACCCTAGGTGAAGGAGGACTGTAAGGAGCTGCAGAAAGCACCATTTCCAACAATCACCAGCTGTAGACATAGTTATCACACATCTGACCATGACTCGCCTACTTTCTAACCTTGATGAAGAGGAACTGTAAGGAGACTCAGAAAGCAACATTTCCAACAATCAGCACCTGTAGACATAGTTAGCGTACATATTTACACGTCTCTCTTACATTCTACCCTTGGTGCAGGAGAACAGTAAGGCGCTCAGAATGCACCATTTCCGATATTCACCATCCATAGACATAGCAAGCGCACAGCTGTACATGTCTCCCTTACTTTCTACCCTCGGTGAAGGAGAACTGTAGGGAGCTGCAGAAACCACCATTTCCTACATTCACCATCTTTAGACACAGTTAGTGCACACCTGCCCTTGCCACCCTTGCTTTCTACACTTGATGAAGAAGAACTGTAAGGAGCCTCAGAAAGCACAATTTCCAAAATTCACCATTTGTAGACCCAGTAAGCGCACATCTGACCATGTCTCCCTTACTTACTACCCTTCATGAAGAAGAACTGTAAGGAGCCTCAGAGAGCACCATTTCCAACATTCACCATCTGTAGACATAGTTAGCCCAGTTATGACAATGTCTCCCTTTCGCTCTACCCTAGGTGAAGGAGAACAGTAAGGAGCTCAGAAGGCACCATTTCCAATATTCACCATCCGTAGACATAGCTAGCGCACAGCTGTACGTGTCTCCCTTACTTTCTACCCTCGGTGAAGGAGAACTGTAGGGAGCTGCAGAAACCACCATTTCCAACATTCACCATCTTTAGACATAGTTAGCGCACATCTGACCTTGCCTCCCTTACTTTCTACGCTTGATGTAGAAGAACTTTAATTAGCCACAGGAAGCACCATTTCCAACATTCACCATCTGTAGACATTACTAGCGCACAGCTGTACTTGTCTCCCTTCCTTTCTACCCTAGGTGAAGAAGGACTGTAAGGAGCTGTGGAAAGCACCATTTCCTACATTCGCCATCTTTAGACATAGTTAGTGCACACCTGACCTTGCCTACCTTACATTCTACCCTTGACTAAGAAGAACTGTAAGGAGCCTCAGAAAGCAACATTTCCAACATTCACCATCTGTAGACATAGTTAGCGCACATCTGACCGTGTGTCCCTTACATTCTACCCTTGATGAAGTACTGTAAGGAGCCTCAGAGAGCATCATTTCCAACATTCACCATCTGTAGACATTACTAGTGCACAGCTGCACATGTCTCCCTTCCTTTCTACCCTAGGTGAAGGAGGACTGTAAGGAGTATCAGAAAGCACCATTTCCAACATTCACCATCTGTAGACATAGTTAGCGCACATCTGTGCATGTCTCCCTTACTTTCTATCCTTGATGAAGAAGAACTGTAAAGAGCCTCAGAATCCACCATTTCCAACATTCACCATCTGTAGACATAGTTAGCGTACAGCTGGACACGTCTCCCTTTTTCTCTACCCTAGGTGAAGTAGAACAGTAAGGAGCTCAGAAGGCACCATTTCCAATATTCACCCTCTGTAGACATAGTTAGCGCACAGCTGTATACGTCTCCCATACTTTCTACCCTCGGTGAAGGAGAACTGTAGGGAGCTGCAGAAAGCACCATTTCCTACATTCACCATCTTTAGACATAGTTAGCGCACACCTGACCTTGCCTCCCTTACTTTCTACGCTTGATGAAGAAGAACTGTAAGGAGCATCAGAAAGCACCATTTCCAACATTCACCATCTGTAAACATTACTAGCGCACAGCTGTATTTGTTTCTCTTCCTTTCTACCCTAGGTGAAGGAGGACTGTAAGGAGCTGCAGAAAGCACCATTTCCAACAATCACCAGCTGTAGACATAGTTATCACACATCTGACCATGACTCGCCTACTTTCTAACCTTGATGAAGAGGAACTGTAAGGAGACTCAGAAAGCAACATTTCCAACAATCAGCACCTGTAGACATAGTTAGCGTACATATTTACACGTCTCTCTTACATTCTACCCTTGGTGCAGGAGAACAGTAAGGCGCTCAGAATGCACCATTTCCGATATTCACCATCCATAGACATAGCAAGCGCACAGCTGTACATGTCTCCCTTACTTTCTACCCTCGGTGAAGGAGAACTGTAGGGAGCTGCAGAAACCACCATTTCCTACATTCACCATCTTTAGACACAGTTAGTGCACACCTGCCCTTGCCACCCTTGCTTTCTACACTTGATGAAGAAGAACTGTAAGGAGCCTCAGAAAGCACAATTTCCAAAATTCACCATTTGTAGACCCAGTAAGCGCACATCTGACCATGTCTCCCTAACTTACTACCCTTCATGAAGAAGAACTGTAAGGAGCCTCAGAGAGCACCATTTCCAACATTCACCATCTGTAGACATAGTTAGCCCACTTATGACAATGTCTCCCTTTCGCTCTACCCTAGGTGAAGGAGAACAGTAAGGAGCTCAGAAGGCACCATTTCCAATATTCACCATCCGTAGACATAGCTAGCGCACAGCTGTACGTGTCTCCCTTACTTTCTACCCTCGGTGAAGGAGAACTGTAGGGAGCTGCAGAAACCACCATTTCCAACATTCACCATCTTTAGACATAGTTAGCGCACATCTGACCTTGCCTCCCTTACTTTCTACGCTTGATGTAGAAGAACTTTAATTAGCCACAGGAAGCACCATTTCCAACATTCACCATCTGTAGACATTACTAGCGCACAGCTGTACTTGTCTCCCTTCCTTTCTACCCTAGGTGAAGAAGGACTGTAAGGAGCTGTGGAAAGCACCATTTCCTACATTCGCCATCTTTAGACATAGTTAGTGCACACCTGACCTTGCCTACCTTACATTCTACCCTTGACGAAGAAGAACTGTAAGGAGCCTCAGAAAGCAACATTTCCAACATTCACCATCTGTAGACATAGTTAGCGCACATCTGACCGTGTGTCGCTTACATTCTACCCTTGATGAAGTACTGTAAGGAGCCTCAGAGAGCATCATTTCCAACATTCACCATCTGTAGACATTACTAGTGCACAGCTGCACATGTCTCCCTTCCTTTCTACCCTAGGTGAAGGAGGACTGTAAGGAGTATCAGAAAGCACCATTTCCAACATTCACCTTCTGTAGACATAGTTAGCGGACATCTGACCTTGTCTCCCTTACTTCCTACCCTTGATGAAGAAGAACTGTAAGGAGCCTCAGAAAGCACCATTTCCAACATTCACCATCTGTAGACATAGTTAGCGTACATATGTACACGTCTCCCTTACTCTGTACCCTTGGTGAAGGAGAACAGGAAGGAGCTCTGAAGGCACCATACCCAATATTCACCATCTGCAGACATAGTTAACACACAGCTGTACATGTCCCCCTTCCTTTCTACCCTGGGTGGAGGACTATAAGGAGCTGTGGAAAGCACCATATTCAACTTTCACCATCTCTAGACATAGTTAGCGTACACCTGACCTTGCCTCCCTTACTTTCTACGCTTGATGAAGAAGAACTGTAAAGAGCCTCAGAAAGCACCATTTCCAACATTCACCATCTGTAGACATAGTTAGCGTACAGCTGGACACGTCTCCCTTACTCTCTACCCTTGATGAAGGAGAACTGTAAGGAGCCTCAGAAAGCACCATTTCCAACATTCACCATCTGTAGACATAGTTAGCGCACAGCAGTGCATGTCTCCCTTACTTTCTACCCTAGGTGAAGGAGAACTGTAAGGAGCTCCAGAAAGCACCATTTCCAACATTCACAATCTGTAGACATAATTAGCCCACAGCTGTACACGTCTCCCTTACTTTTTACCCTAGGTGAATGAGAACTGTAAGGAGCTGCGGAAAGCACCATTTCCAACATTCACCATCTGCAGTCATGGTTAATGACAGCTTTAAATATCTCCCATTCTTGCCACCCTTGGGAAAGGGAACTGTAAGGAGACGCAGAAAACACCATTTCCAACATTCCCCATCTGTAGACATAGTTAGCGCACAGCTGTACGTGTCTCCCTTACTTTCTACCCTAGGTGAAGGAGAACTATATGGAGCATCAGAAAGCATCATTTCCAACATTCACCAGCTCCAGTCATAGTTAGCGCACTCCTGTATGTGTCTCCCATACATTCTACCCTTGATGAAGAAGAACTGTAAGAAGCTGCAGAAAGCAACATTTCCAACATTCACCACCTCTAGTCATAGATAGCGCACACCTGAACATGTCTCACTTACAATCTACCCTTGGTGAAGAAGAACTGGAATGATCCCCATAAAGCACCATTTCCACCATTCCCCATCTGTAGACATAGTTAGCTCACAGCTGTACATGTCTACCTTACTGTCTACCCTCGGTGAAGGAGAAGTGTAGGGAGCTGCAGAAAGCTTTATTTCCTATATTCACTATCCTTAGACATAGTTAGCGCACACCTGACCTTGCGTCCCTTACTTTCTACGCTTGATGAAGAAGAACTGTAAGGAGCCTCAGAAAGCACCATTTCCAACATTCATCATCTGTAGACACAGTTAGCGCACATCTGACCATGTCTCCCTTACTTTCTACCCTTGATGAACAAGAACTGTAGGAAGCCTCAGAAAGCACCATTTCCAACATTCACCATCTGTAGACACAGTTATCGCACATCTGACCATGTCTACCTCACTTTCTACCCTTGATGAACAAGAACTGTAAGGAGCCTCAGAAAGCACCATTTCCAACATTCACCATCTGTTGACATAGTTAGCGTACAGCTGTACACGTCTACCTTACTCACTACCCTAGGTGAAGAAGAACAGTAAGGAGCTCAGAAGGCACCATTTCCAACATTCACCATCTGTAGACACAGTTAGCGCACATCTGACCATGTCTCCCTTACTTTCTACCCTTGATGAACAAAAACTGTAAGGGACCTCAGAAAGCACCATTTCCAACATTCACCATCTGTAGACACAGTTAGCGCACATCTGACCATGTCTCCCTTATTTTCTACGCTTGATGAACATGAACTGTAAGGAGCCTCAGAAAGCACCATTTCCTACATTCACCATCTGTAGACACAGTTAGCGCACATCTGACCATGTCTCCCTTACTTTCTACCCTTGATGAACAAGAACTGTAAGGAGCCTCAGAAAGCACCATTCCCAACGTTCACCACCTGTAGACACAGTTAGCGCACATCTGACCATGACTCCCTTACTTTCTACCCTTGATGAACAAGAACTGTTAGGAGCCTCAGAAAGCACCATTTCCAACATTCACCATCTGTAGACACAGTTAGCGCACATCTGACCATGTCTACCTTACTTTCTACCCTTGATGAACAAGAACTGTAAGGAGCCTCAGAAAGCACCATTTCCAACATTCACCATCTGTAGGCACAGTTAGCGCACATCTGACCATGTCTCCCTTACTTTCTACCCTTGATGAACAAGAACTGTAAGGAGCCTCAGAAAGCACCATTTCCAACATTCACCATCTAGAGACACAGTTAGCGCACATCTGACCATGTCTCCCTTACTTTCTACCCTTGATGAACAAGAACTGTAAGGAGCCTCAGAAAGCACCATTTCCAACATTCACCATCTGTAGACATAGCGTACAACTGTACACGTCTACCTTACTCACTACCCTAGGTGAAGGAGAACAGTAAGGAGCTCAGAAGGCACCATTTCCTACATTCACCATCTGTAGACACAGTTAGCGCACATCTGACCATGTCTCCCTTACTTTCTACCCTTGATGAACAAGAACTGTAAGGAGCTGCAGAAAGCACCATTTCCAACATTCACCATTTGTAGACACAGTTAGCGCACATCTGACCATGTCTCCGTTACTTTCTACCCTTGATGAACAAGAACTGCAAGGAGCCTCAGAAAGCACCATTTCCAACATTCACCATGTGTAGACACAGTTAGCGCACATCTGACCATGTCTCCCTTACTTTCTACCCTTGATGAACAAGAACTGTAAGGAGCCTCAGAAAGCACAATTTCCAACATTCACCATCTGTAGAAACAGTTAGCGCACATCTGACCATATCTCCCTTACTCTCTACCCTTGATGAACAAGAACTGTAAGGAGCCTCAGAAAGCACCATTTCCAACATTCACCATCTGTAGACACAGTTAGCGCACATCTGACCATGTCTCCCTTACTTTCTACCCTTGATGAACAAGAACTGTAAAGAGCCTCAGAAAGCACCATTTCCAACATTCACCATCTGTAGACGCAGTTAGCGTACAGCTGTACACGTCTACCTACTCACTACCCTAGGTGAAGGAGAACAGTAAGGAGCTCAGAAGGCACCATTTCGAACATTCACCATCTGTAGACACAGTTAGCGCACATCTGACCATGTCTCCCTTACTTTCTACCCTTGATGAACAAGAACTGTAAGGAGCCTCAGAAAGCACCATTTCGAACATTCACCATCTGTAGACACAGTTAGCGCACATTTGACCATGTCTACCTCACTTTCTACCCTTGATGAACAAGAACTGTAAGGAGCCTCAGAAAGCACCATTTCCAACATTCACCATCTGTAGACATAGTTAGAGTACAGCTGTACACGTCTACCTTACTCACTACCCTAGGTGAAGAAGAACAGTAAGGAGCTCAGAAGGCACCATTTCCAACATTCACCATCTGTAGACACAGTTAGCGCACATCTGACCATGTCTCCCTTACTTTCTACCCTTGATGAACAAGAACTGTAAGGAGCCTCAGAAAGCACCATTTCCAACATTCACCATCTCTAGACTCAGTTAGCGCACATCTGACCATGTGTCCCTTATTTTCTACGCTTGATGAACATGAACTGTAAGGAGCCTCAGAAAGCACCATTTCCAACATTCACCATCTGTAGACACAGTTAGCGCACATCTGACCATGTCTCCCTTACTTTCTACCCTTGATGAACAAGAACTGTAAGGAGCCTCAGAAAGCACCATTCCCAACGTTCACCATCTGTAGACACAGTTAGCGCACATCTGACCATGTCTCCCTTACTTTCTACCCTTGATGAACAAGAACTGTTAGGAGCCTCAGAAAGCACCATTTCCAACATTCACCATCTGTAGACACAGTTAGCGCACATCTGACCATGTCTCCCTTACTTTCTACCCTTGATGAACAAGAACTGTAAGGAGCCTCAGAAAGCACCATTTCTAACATACACCATCTGTAGGCACAGTTAGCGCACATCTGACCATGTCTCCCTTACTTTCTACCCTTGATGAACAAGAACTGTAAGGAGCCTCAGAAAGCACCATTTCCAACATTCACCATCTGTAGACACAGTTAGCGCACATCTGACCATGTCTCCCTTACTTTCTACCCTTGATGAACAAGAACTGTAAGGAGCCTCAGAAAGCACCATTTCCAACATTCACCATCTGTAGACATAGTTAGCGTACAGCTGTACACGTCTACCTTACTCACTACCCTAGGTGAAGGAGAACAGTAAGGAGCTCAGAAGGCACCATTTCCAACATTCACCATCTGTAGACACAGTTAGCGCACATATGACCATGTCTCCCTTACTTTATACCCTTGATGAACAAGAACTGTAAGGAGCCTCAGAAAGCACCATTTCCAACATTCACCATCTGTAGACACAGTTAGCGCACATCTGACCATGTCTCCCTTACATTCTACACTTGATGAACATGAACTGTAAGGAGCCTCAGAAAGCACCATTTCCAACATTCACCATCTGTAGACACAGTTAGCGCACATCTGACCATGTCTCCCTTACTTTCTACCCTTGATGAACAAGAACTGTAAGGAGCCTCAGAAAGCACCATTCCCAACATTCACCATCTGTAGACACAGTTAGCGCACATCTGACCATGTCTCCCTTACTTTCTACATTTGATGAACAAGAACTGTAAGGAGCCTCAGAAAGCACCATTTCCAACATTCACCATCTGTAGACACAGTTAGCGCACATCTGACCATGTCTCCCTTACTTTCTACCCTTGATGAACAAGAACTGTAAGGAGTCTCAGAAAGCACCATTTCCAACATTCACCATTTGTAGACACAGTTAGCGCACATCTGACCATGTCTCCTTTACTTTCTACCCTTGATGAACAAGAACTGTAAGGAGCCTCAGAAAGCACCATTTCCAACATTCACCATCTGTAGACACAGTTAGCGCACATCTGACCATGTCTCCCTTACTTTCTACCCTTGATGAACAAGAACTGTAAGGAGCCTCAGAAAGCACCATTTCCAACATTCACCATCTGTAGACACAGTTAGCGCACATCTGACCATGTCTCCCTTACTTTCTACCCTTGATGAACAAGAACTGTAAGGAGCCTCAGAAAGCACCATTTCCAACATTCACCATCTGTAGACACAGTTAGCGCACATCTGACCATGTCTCCCTTACTTTCTACCCTTGATGAACAAGAACTGTAAGGAGCCTCAGAAAGCACCATTTCTAACATACACCATCTGTAGGCACCGTTAGCGCACAGCTGACCATGTCTCCCTTACTTTCTACCCTTGATGAACAAGAACTGTAAGGAGCCTCAGAAAGCACCATTTCCAACATTCACCATCTGTAGACACAGTTAGCGCACATCTGACCATGTCTCCCTTACTTTCTACCCTTGATGAACAAGAACTGTAAGGAGCCTCAGAAAGCACCATTTCCAACATTCACCATCTGTAGACATAGTTAGCGTACAGCTGTACACGTCTACCTTACTCACTACCCTAGGTGAAGGAGAACAGTAAGGAGCTCAGAAGGCACCATTTCCAACATTCACCATCTGTAGACACAGTTAGCGCACATATGACCATGTCTCCCTTACTTTCTACCCTTGATGAACAAGAACTGTTAGGAGCCTCAGAAAGCACCATTTCCAACATTCACCATCTGTAGACACAGTTAGCGCACATCTGACCATGTCTCCCTTACTTTCTACCCTTGATGAACAAGAACTGTAAGGAGCCTCAGAAAGCACCATTTCCAACATTCACCATCTGTAGACACAGTTAGCGCACATCTGACCATGTCTCCCTTACTTTCTACCCTTGATGAACAAGAACTGTAAGGAGCCTCAGAAAGCACCATTTCCAACATTCACCATCTGTAGACACAGTTAGCGCACATGTGACCATGTCTCCCTCACTTTCTACCCTTGATGAACAAGAACTGTAAGGAGCCCCAGAAAGCACCATTTCCAACATTCACCATCTGTAGACACAGTTAGCGCACATCTGACCATGTCTCCATTACTTTCTACCCTTGATGAACAAGAACTGTAAGGAGCCTCAGAAAGCACCATTTCCAACATTCACCATCTGTAGACACAGTTAGCGCACATCTGACCATGTCTCCCTTATTTTCTACGCTTGATGAACATGAACTGTAAGGAGCATCAGAAAGCACCATTTCCAACATTCACCATCTGTAGACACAGTTAGCGCACATCTGACCATGTCTCCCTTACTTTCTACCCTTGATGAACAAGAACTGTAAGGAGCCTCAGAAAGCACCATTCCCAACATTCACCATCTGTAGACACAGTTAGCGCACATCTGACCATGTCTCCCTTACTTTCTACCCTTGATGAACAAGAACTGTAAGGAGCCTCAGAAAGCACCATTCCCAACATTCACCATCTGTAGACACAGTTAGCGCACATCTGACCATGTCTCCCTTACTTTCTACCCTTGATGAACAAGAACTGTAAGGAGCCTCAGAAAGCACCATTTCCAACATTCACCATCTGTAGACATAGTTAGCGTACAGCTGTACACGTCTACCTTACTCACTACCCTAGGTGAAGGAGAACAGTAAGGAGCTCAGAAGGCACCATTTCCAACATTCACCATCTGTAGACACAGTTAGCGCACATCTGACCATGTCTCCCTTACTTTCTACCCTTGAAGAACAAGAACTGTAAGGAGCCTCAGAAAGCACCATTTCCAACATTCACCATCTGTAGACACGGTTAGCGCACATCTGACCATGTCTCCCTTACTTTCTACCCTTGATGAACAAGAACTGTATGGAGCCTCAGAAAGCACCATTTCCAACATTCACCATCTGTAGACACAGTTAGCACACATCTGACCATGTCTCCCTTACTTTCTACCCTTGATGAACAAGAACTGTAAGGAGCCTCTGAAAGCACCATTTCCAACATTCACCATCTGTACACACAGTTAGCGCACATCTGACCATGTCTCCCTTACTTTCTACCCTTGATGAACGAGAACTGTAAGTAGCCTCAGAAAGCACCATTTCCAACATTCACTATCTGTAGACACAGTTAGCGCACATCTGACCATGTCTCCCTTACTTTCTACCCTTGATGAACAAGAACTGTAAGGAGCCTCAGAAAGCACCATTTCCAACATTCACCATCTGTAGACACAGTTGGCGCACATCTGACCATGTCTCCCTTACTTTCTACCCTTGATGAACAAGAACGGTAAGGAGCCTCAGAAAGCACCATTTCCAACATTCACCATCTGTAGACATAGTTAGCGTACAGCTGTACACGTCTACCTTACTCACTACCCTAGGTGAAGGAGAACAGTAAGGAGCTCAGAAGGCACCATTTCCCACATTCACCATCTGTAGACACAGTTAGCGCACATCTGACCATGTCTCCCTTACTTTCTACCCTTGATGAACAAGAACTGTAAGATGCCTCAGAATGCACCATTTCCAACATTCACCATCTGTAGACATAGTTAGCGTACAGCTGTACACGTCTACCTTACTCACTACCCTAGGTGAAGGAGAACAGTAAGGAGCTCAGAAGGCACCATTTCCAACATTCACCATCTGTAGACACAGTTAGCGCACATCTGACCATGTCTCCCTTACTTTCTACCCTTGATGAACAAGAACTGTAAGGAGCCTCAGCAAGCACCATTTCCAACAATCACTATCTGTAGTCACAGTTAGCGCACATCTGACCATGTCTCCCTTACTTTCTACCCTTGATGAACAAGAACTGTAAGGAGCCTCAGAAAGCACCATTTCCAACATTTACTATCTGTAGACACAGTTAGCGCACATCTGACCATGTCTCCCTTACTTTCTACCCTTGATGAACAAGAACTGTAAGGAGCCTCAGAAAGCACCATTTCCAACATTCACCATCTGTAGACACAGTTAGCGCACATCTGACCATGTCTCCCTTACTTTCTACCCTTGATGAACAAGAACTGTAAGGAGCCTCAGAAAGCACCATTTCCAACATTCACCATCTGTAGACACAGTTAGCGCACATCTGACCATGTCTCCCTTACTTTCTACCCTTGATGAACAAGAACTGTAAGGAGCCTCAGAAAGCACCATTTCCAACATTCACCATCTGTAGACACAGTTAGCGCACATCTGACCATGTCTCCCTTACTTTCTACCCTTGATGAACAAGAACTGTAAGGAGCCTCAGAAAGCACCATTTCCAACATTCAGTATCTGTAGACTCAGTTAGCGCACATCTGACCGTGTCTCCCTTACTTTCTACCCTTGATGAACAAGAACTGTAAGGAGCCTCAGAAAGCACCATTTCCAACATTCACCATCTGTAGACACAGTTAGCGCACATCTGACCATGTCTCCCTTACTTCCTACCCTTGATGAACAAGAACTGTAAGGAGCCTCAGAAAGCACCATTTCCAACATTCACCATCTGTACACACAGTTAGCGCACATCTGACCATGTCTCCCTTACTTCCTACCCTTGATGAACAAGAACTGTAAGGAGCCTCAGAAAGCACCATTTCCAACATTCACTATCTGTAGACACAGTTAGCGCACATCTGACCATGTCTCCCTTACTTTCTACCCTTGATGAACAAGAACTGTAAGGAGCCTCTGAAAGCACCATTTCCAACATTCACTATCTGTAGACACAGTTAGCGCACATCTGACCATGTCTCCCTTACTTTCTACCCTTGATGAACAAGAACTGTAAGGAGCCTCAGAAAGCACCATTTCCAACATTCACCATCTGTAGACATAGTTAGCGTACAGCTGTACACGTCTACCTTACTCACTACCCTAGGTGAAAGAGAACAGTAAGCAGCTCAGAAGGCACCATCTCCAACATTCACCATCTGTAGACACAGTTAACGCACATCTGACCATGTCTCCCTTACTTTCTACCCTTGATGAACAAGAACTGTAAGGAGCCTCAGAAAGCACCATTTCCAACATTCACCATCTGGAGACATAGTTAGCGTACTGCTGTACACGTCTACCTTACTCACTACCCTAGGTGAAGGAGAACAATAAGGAGCTCAGAAGGCACCATTTCCAACATTCACCATCTGTAGACACAGTTAGCGCACATCTGACCATGTCTCGCTTACTTTCTACCCTTGATGAACAAGAACTGTAAGGAGCCTCAGAAAGCACAATTTCCAACATTCACCATCTGTAGACACAGTTAGCGCACATCTGACCATGTCTCCCTTACTTTCTACCCTTGATGAACAAGAACTGTAAGGAGCCTCAGAAAGCACCATTTCCAACATTTACCATCTGTAGACACAGTTAGCGCACATCTGACCATGTCTCCCTTACTTTCTTTCCTTGATGAACAAGAACTGTAAGGAGCCTCAGAAAGCACCATTTCCAACATTCACCATCTGTAGACACAGTTAGCGCACATCTGACCATGTCTCCCTTACTTTCTACCCTTGATGAACAAGAACTGTAAGGAGCCTCAGATAGCACCATTTCCAACATTCACCATCTGTAGACACAGTTAGCGCATATCTGACCATGTCTCCCTTACTTTCTACCCTTGACGAACAAGAACTGTAAGGAGCCTCAGAAAGCACCATTTCCAACATTCACTATCTGTATACATAGTTAGCGTACAGCTGTACACGTCTACCTTACTCACTACCCTAGGTGAAGGAGAACAGTAAGGAGCTCAGAAGGCACCATTTCCAACATTCACTATCTGTAGACACAGTTAGCGCACATCTGACCATGTCTCCCTTACTTTCTACCCTTGATGAACAAGAACTGTAAGGAGCCTCAGAAAGCACCATTTCCAACATTCACCATCTGTAGACACAGTTAGCTCACATCTGACCATGTCTCCCTTACTTTTTACCCTTGATGAACTAGAACTGTAAGGACCCTCAGAAAGCACCATTTCCAACATTCACCATCTGTAGACACAGTTAGCGCATATCTGACCATGTCTCCCTTACTTTCTACCCTTGATGAACAAGAACGGTAAGGAGCCTCAGAAAGCACCATTTCCAACATTCACCATCTGTATACATAGTTAGCGTACAGCTGTACACGTCTACCTTACTCACTACCCTAGGTGAAAGAGAACAGTAAGCAGCTCAGAAGGCACCATCTCCAACATTCACCATCTGTAGACACAGTTAGCGCACATCTGACCATGTCTCCCTTACTTTCTACCCTTGATGAACAAGAACTGTAAGGAGCCTCAGAAAGCACCATTTCCAACATTCACCATCTGTAGACACAGTTAGCGCACATCTGACCATGTCTCCCTTACTTTCTACCCTTGATGAACAAGAACTGTAAGGAGCCTCAGAAAGCACCATTTCCAACATTCACCATCTGTAGACATAGTTAGCGTACAGCTGTACACGTCTACCTTACTCACTACCCTAGGTGAAAGAGAACAGTAAGCAGCTCAGAAGGCACCATCTCCAACATTCACCATCTGTAGACACAGTTAGCGCACATCTGACCATGTCTCCCTTACATTCTACCCTTGATGAACAAGAACTGTAAGGAGCCTCAGAAAGCACCATTTCCAACATTCACCATCTGTAGACACAGTTAGCGCACATCTGACCATGTCTCCCTTACTTTCTACCCTTGATGAACAAGAACTGTAAGGAGCCTCAGAAAGCACCATTTCCAACATTCACCATCTGTAGACATAGTTAGCGTACACCTGTACACGTCTACCTTACTCTCTACCCTAGGTGAAGGAGAACAGTAAGGAGCTCAGAAGGCACCATTTCCAACATTCACTATCTGTAGACATAGTTAGCGTACAGCTGTACACGTCTACCTTACTCACTACACTAGGTGAAGGAGAACAGTAAGGAGCTCAGAAGGCACCATTTCCAACATTCACCATCTGTATAAACAGTTAGCGCACATCTGACCATGTCTGCCTTACTTTCTACCCTTGATGAACAAGAACTGTAAGGAGCCTCAGAAAGCACCATTTCCAACTATCACCATCTGTAGACACAGTTAGCGCACATCTGACCATGTCTCCCTTACTTTCTACCCTTGATGAACAAGAACAGTAAGGAGCCTCAGAATGCACCATTTCCAACATTCACCATCTGTAGACATAGTTAGCGTACTGCTGTACACGTCTACCTTACTCACTACCCTAGGTGAAGGAGAACAGTAATGAGCTCAGAAGGCACCATTTCCAACATTCACCATCTGTAGACACAGTTAGCGCACATCTGACCACGTCACCCTTACTTTCTACCCCTGATGAACAAGAACTGTAAGGTGCCTCAGAAAGCACCATTACCAGCATTCACCATCTGTAGACATAGTTAGCGTACAGCTGTACACGTCTACCTTACTCACTACCCTAGGTGAAGAAAAACAGTAAATAGCTCAGAAGGCACCATTTCCAAAATTCACCATCTGTAGACACAGTTAGCGCACATCTGACCATGTCTCCCATACTTTCTACCCTTGATGAACAAGAACTGTAAGGAGCCTCAGAAAGCACCATTTCCAACATTCACCATCTGTAGACACAGTTAGCGCACATCTGACCATGTCTCCCTTACTTTCTACACTTGATGAACTAGAACTGTAAGAAGCCTCAGAAAGCACCATTTCCAACATTCACCATCTGTAGACATAGTTAGCGTACAGCTGTACACGTCTACCTTACTCACTACCCTAGGTGAAGGAGAACAGTAAGGAGCTTAGAAGGCACCATTTCCAACATTCCCCATCTGTAGACACAGTTAGCGCACATCTGACAACGTCTCCCTTATTTTCTACCCTTGATGAACAAGAACTGTAAGGAGCCTCAGAAAGCACCATTTCTAACATTCACCATCTGTAGACACAGTTAGCGCACATCTGACCATGTCTCCCTTACTTTCTACCCTTGATGAACCAGAACTGTAAGGAGCCTCAGAAAGCACCATTTCCAACATTCACTATCTGTAGACACAGTTAGCGCACATCTGACCATGTCTCCCTTACTTTCTACCCTTGATGAACAAGAACTGTAAGGAGCCTCAGAAAGCACCATTTCCAACATTCACCATCTGTAGACATAGTTAGCGTACAGCTGTACACGTCTACCTTACTTACTACCCTAGGTGAAGGAGAACAGTAAGGAGCTCAGAAGGCACCATTTCCAACATTCACCATCTGTAGACACAGTTAGCGCACATCTGACCATGTCTCCCTTACTTTCTACCCTTGATGAACAAGAACTGTAAGGAGCCTCAGAAAGCACCATTTCCAACATTCACCATCTGTAGACACAGTTAGCGAACATCTGACCACGTCTCCCTTACTTTCTACACTTGATGAACAAGAACTGTAAGGAGCCTCAGAAAGCACCATTTCCAACATTCACCATCTGTAGACATAGTTAGCGTACAGCTGTACACGTCTACCTTACTCACTACCCTAGATGAAGGAGAACAGTAAGGAGCTCAGAAGGCACCATTTCCAACATTCACCATCTGTAGACACGGTTAGCGCACATCTGACCATGTCTCCCTTACTTTCTACCGTTGATGAACAAGAACTGTAAGGAGCCTCAGAAGGCACCATTTCCAACACTCACCATCTGTAGACACAGTTAGTGCACATCTGACCATGTCTCCCTTACTTTCTACCCTTGATGAACATGAACTGTAAGGAGCCTCAAAAAGCACCATTTCCAACATTCACCATCTGTAGACACAGTTAGCGCACATCTGACCATGTCTCCCTTACTTTCTACCCTTGATGAACAAGAACTGTATGGAGCCTCAGAAAGCACCATCTCCAACATTCACTATCTGTAGACACAGTTAGCGCACATCTGACCATGTCTCCCTTACTTTCTACCCTTGATGAACAAGAACTGTAAGGAGCCTCAGAAAGCACCATTTCCAACATTCACCATCTGTAGACATAGTTATCGTACAGCTGTACACGTCTACGTTACTCACTACCCTAGGTGAAGGAGAACAGTAAGGAGCTCAGAAGGCACCATTTCCAACATTCACTATCTGTAGACACAGTTAGCGCACATCTGACCATGTCTCCCTTACTTTCTACCCTTGATGAACAAGAACTGTAAGGAGCCTCAGAAAGCACCATTTCCAACATTCACCATCTGTAGACATAGTTAGCGTACAGCTGTACACGTCTACCTTACTCACTACCCTAGGTGAAGGAGAACAATAAGGAGCTCAGAAGGCACCATTTCCAACATTCACCATCTGTAGACACAGTTAGCGCACATCTGACCATGTCTCGCTTACTTTCTACCCTTGATGAACAAGAACTGTAAGGAGCCTCAGAAAGCACCATTTCCAACATTCACCATTTGTAGACACAGTTAGCGCACATCTGACCATGTCTCCCTTACTTTCTACACTTGATGAACAAGAACTGTAAGGAGCCTCAGAAAGCACCATTTCCAACATTTACCATCTGTAGACACAGTTAGCGCACATCTGACCATGTCTCCCTTACTTTCTACCCTTGATGAACAAGAACTGTAAGGAGCCTCAGAAAGCACCATTTCCAACATTCACCATCTGTAGACACAGTTAGCGCACATCTGACCATGTCTCCCTTACTTTCTACCCTTGATGAACAAGAACTGTAAGGAGCCTCAGATAGCACCATTTCCAACATTCACCATCTGTAGACACAGTTAGCGCATATCTGACCATGTCTCCCTTACTTTCTACCCTTGACGAACAAGAACTGTAAGGAGCCTCAGAAAGCACCATTTCCAACATTCACTATCTGTATACATAGTTAGCGTACAGCTGTACACGTCTACCTTACTCACTACCCTAGGTGAAGGAGAACAGTAAGGAGCTCAGAAGGCACCATTTCCAACATTCACTATCTGTAGACACAGTTAGCGCACATCTGACCATGTCTCCCTTACTTTCTACCCTTGATGAACAAGAACTGTAAGGAGCCTCAGAAAGCACCATTTCCAACATTCACCATCTGTAGACACAGTTAGCGCACATCTGACCATGTCTCCCTTACTTTCTACCCTTGATGAACAAGAACTGTAAGGAGCCTCAGAAAGCACCATTTCCAACATTCACCATCTGTAGACACAGTTAGCGCACATCTGACCATGTCTCCCTTACTTTCTACCCTTGATGAACAAGAACTGTAAGGAGCCTCAGAAAGCAGCATTTTCAACATTCACCATCTGTAGACACAGTTAGCGTACAGTTGTACACGTCTACCTTACTCACTACCCTAGGTGAAAGAGAACAGTAAGCAGCTCAGAAGGCACCATCTCCAACATTCACCATCTGTAGACACAGTTAGCGCACATCTGACCATGTCTCCCTTACTTTCTACCCTTGATGAACAAGAACTGTAAGGAGCCTCAGAAAGCACCATTTCCAACATTCACCATCTGTAGACACAGTTAGCGCACATCTGACCATGTCTCCCTTACTTTCTACCCTTGATGAACAAGAACTGTAAGGTGCCTCAGAAAGCACCATTTCCAACATTCACCATCTGTAGACATAGTTATCGTACAGCTGTACACGTCTACCTTACTCACTACCCTAGGTGAAGGAGAACAGTAAGGAGCTCAGAAGGCACCATTTCCAACATTCACCATCTGTAGACACAGTTAGCGCACATCTGACCATGTCTCCCTTACTTTCTACCCTTGATGAACAAGAACTGTAAGGAGCCTCAGAAAGCACCATTTCCAACATTCACCATCTGTAGACATAGTTACCGTACAGCTGTACACGTCTACCTTACTCACTACCCTAGGTGAAGGAGAACAGTAAGGAGCTCAGAAGGCACCATTTCCAACATTCACTATCTGTAGACACAGTGAGCGCACATCTGACCATGTCTCCCTTACTTTCTACCCTTGATGAACAAGAACTGTAAGGAGCCTCAGAAAGCACCATTTCCAACATTCACCATCTGTAGACACAGTTAGCGCACATCTGACCATGTCTCCCTTACTTTTTACCCTTGATGAACTAGAACTGTAAGGACCCTCAGAAAGCACCATTTCCAACATTCACCATCTGTAGACACAGTTAGCGCATATCTGACCATGTCTCCCTTACTTTCTACCCTTGATGAACAAGAACGGTAAGGAGCCTCAGAAAGCACCATTTCCAACATTCACCATCTGTATACATAGTTAGCGTACAGCTGTACACGTCTACCTTACTCACTACCCTAGGTGAAGGAGAACAGCAAGGAGCTCAGAAGGCACCATTTCCAACGTTCACCATCTGTAGACACAGTTAGCGCACATCTGACCATGTCTCCCTTACTTTCTACCCTTGATGAACAAGAACTGTAAGGAGCCTCAGAAAGCACCATTTCCAACATTCACCATCTGTAGACACAGTTAGCGCACATCTGACCATGTCTCCCTTACTTTCTACCCTTGATGAACAAGAACTGTAAGGAGCCTCAGAAAGCACCATTTCCAACATTCACCATCTGTAGACACAGTTAGCGCATATCTGACCATGTCTCACTTACTTTCTACGCTTGATGAACAAGAACTGTAAGGAGCCTCAGAAAGCACCATTTCCAACATTCACCATCTGTATACATAGTTAGCGTACAGCTGTACACGTCTACCTTACTCACTACCCAAGGTGAAGGAGAACAGTAAGGAGCTCAGAAGGCACCATTTCCAACATTCACCATCTGTAGACACAGTTGGCGCACATCTGACCATGTCTCCCTTACTTTCTACCCTTGATGAACAAGAACTGTAAGGAGCCTCAGAAAGCACAATTCCAACATTCACCATCTGTAGACACAGTTAGCGCACATCTGACCATGTCTCCCTTACTTTCTACCCTTGATGAACAAGAACTGTAAGGAGCCTCAGAAAGCACCATTTCCAACATTCACCATCTGTAGACACAGTTAGCGCACATCTGACCATGTCTCCCTTACTTTCTACCCTTGATGAACAAGAACTGTAAGGAGCCTCAGAAAGCACCATTTCCAACATTCACCATCTGTACACACAGTTAGCGCACATCTGACCATGTCTCCCTTACTTTCTACCCTTGATGAACAAGAACTGTAAGGAGCCTCGGAAAGCACCATTTCAACATTCACTATCTGTAGACACACTTAGCGCACATCTGACCATGTCTCCCTTACTTTCTACCCTTGATGAACAAGAACTGTAAGGAGCCTCAGAAAGCACCATTTCCAACATTCACCATCTGTAGACACAGTTGGCGCACATCTGACCATGTCTCCCTCACTTTCTACCCTTGATGAACAAGAACTGTAAGGAGCCTCAGAAAGCACCATTTCCAACATTCACCATCTGTAGACATAGTTAGCGAACAGCTGTACACGTCTACCTTACTAACTACCCTAGGTGAAGGAGAACAGTAAGGAGCTCAGAAGGCACCATTTCCAACATTCACCATCTGTAGACACAGTTAGCGCACATCTGACCATGTCTCCCTTACTTTCTACCCTTGATGAACAACAACTGTAAGGAGCCTCAGAAAGCACCATTTCCAACATTCACCATCTGTAGACACAGTTAGCGCACATCTGACCATGTCTCCCTTACTTTCTACCCTTGATGAACAAGAACTGTAAGGAGCCTCAGAAAGCACCATTTCCAACATTCACTATCTGTAGACACAGTTATCGCACATCTGACCATGTCTCCCTTACTTTCTACCCTTGATGAACAAGAACTGTAAGGAGCCTCAGAAAGCACCATTTCCAACATTCACCATCTGTAGACACAGTTAGCGCACATCTGACCATGTCTCCCTTACCTTCTACCCTTGATGAACTAGAACTGTAAGGACCCTCAGAAAGCACCATTTCCAACATTCACCATCTGTAGACACAGTTAGCGCATATCTGACCATGTCTCCCTTACTTTCTACCCTTGATGAACAAGAACTGTAAGGAGCCTCAGAAAGCACCATTTCCAACATTCACCATCTGTATACATAGTTAGCGTACAGCTGTACACGTCTACCTTACTCACTACCCTAGGTGAAGGAGAACAGTAAGGAGCTCAGAAGGCACCATTTCCAACATTCACCATCTGTAGACACAGTTAGCGCACATCTGACCATGTCTCCCTTACTTTCTACCCTTGATGAACAAGAACTGTAAGGAGCCTCAGAAAGCACCATTTCCAACATTCACCATCTGTAGACATAGTTAGCGTACAGCTGTACACGTCTACCTTACTCACTACCCTAGGTGAAAGAGAACAGTAAGCAGCTCAGAAGGCACCATCTCCAACATTCACCATCTGTAGACACAGTTAGCGCACATCTGACCATGTCTCCCTTACTTTCTACCCTTGATGAACAAGAACTGTAAGGAGCCTCAGAAAGCACCATTTCCAACATTCACCATCTGTAGACACAGTTAGCGCACATCTGACCATGTCTCCCTTACTTTCTACCCTTGATGAACAAGAACTGTAAGGAGCCTCAGAAAGCACCATTTCCAACATTCACCATCTGTAGACACAGTTAGCGCATATCTGACCATGTCTCCCTTACTTTCTACCCTTGATGAACAAGAACTGTAAGGAGCCTCAGAAAGCACAATTTCCAACATTCACCATCTGTATACATAGTTAGCGTACAGCTGTACACGTCTACCTTACTCACTACCCTAGGTGAAGGAGAACAGTAAGGAGCTCAGAAGGCACCATTTCCAACATTCACCATCTGTAGACACAGTTAGCGCACATCTGACCATGTCTCCCTTACTTTCTACCCTTGATGAACAAGACCTGTAAGGAGCCTCAGAAAGCACCATTTCCAACATTCACCATCTGTAGACACAGTTAGCGCACATCTGACCATGTCTCCCTTACTTTCTACCCTTGATGAACTAGAACTGTAAGGACCCTCAGAAAGCACCATTTCCAACATTCACGATCTGTAGACACAGTTAGCGCACATCTGACCATGTCTCCCTTACTTTCTACCCTTGATGAACAAGAACTGTAAGGAGCCTCAGAAAGCACCATTTCCAACATTCAACACCTGTAGACATAGTTAGCGTACAGCTGTACACGTCTACCTTACTCACTACCCTAGGTGAAGGAGAACAGTAAGGAGCTCAGAAGGCATCATTTCCAACATTCACCATCTGTAGACACAGTTAGCGCACATCTGACCATGTCTCCCTTACTTTCTACCCTTGATGAACAAGAACTGTAAGGAGCCTCAGAAAGCACCATTTCAACATTCACTATCTGTAGACACAGTTTGCGCACATCTGACCATGTCTCCCTTACTTTCTACCCTTGATGAACAAGAACTGTAAGGAGCCTCAGAAAGCACCGTTTCCAACATTCACCATCTGTAGACACAGTTGGCGCACATCTGACCATGTCTCCCTCACTTTCTACCCTTGATGAACAAGAACTGTAAGGAGCCTCAGAAAGCACCATTTCCAACATTCACCATCTGTAGACATAGTTAGCGTACAGCTGTACACGTCTATCTTACTAACTACCATAGGTGAAGGAGAACAGTAAGGAGCTCAGAAGGCACCATTTCCAACATTCACCATCTGTAGACACAGTTAGCGCACATCTAACCATGTCTCCCTTACTTTCTACCCTTGATGAACAAGAACTGTAAGGAGACTCAGAAAGCACCATTTCCAACATTCACCATCTGTAGACACAGTTAGCGCACATCTGACCATGTCTCCCTTACTTTCTACCCTTGATGAACAAGAACTGTAAGGAGCCTCAGAAAGCACCATTTCCAACATTCACTATCTGTAGACACAGTTATCGCACATCTGACCATGTCTCCCTTACTTTCTACCCTTGATGAACAAGAACTGTAAGGAGCCTCAGAAAGCACCATTTCCAACATTCACCATCTGTAGACACAGTTAGCGCACATCTGACCATGTCTCCCTTACTTTCTACCCTTGATGAACTAGAACTGTAAGGACCCTCAGAAAGCACCATTTCCAACATTCACCATCTGTAGACACAGTTAGCGCATATCTGACCATGTCTCCCTTACTTTCTACCCTTGATGAACTAGAACTGTAAGGACCCTCAGAAAGCACCATTTCCAACATTCACCATCTGTAGACACAGTTAGCGCATATCTGACCATGTCTCCCTTACTTTCTACCCTTGATGAACAAGAACTGTAAGGAGCCTCAGAAAGCACCATTTCCAACATTCACCATCTGTATACATAGTTAGCGTACAGCTGTACACGTCTACCTTACTCACTACCCTAGGTGAAGGAGAACAGTAAGGAGCTCAGAAGGCACCATTTCCAACATTCACCATCTGTAGACACAGTTAGCGCACATCTGACCATGTCTCCCTTACTCTCTACCCTTGATGAACAAGAACTGTAAGGAGCCTCAGAAAGCACCATTTCCAACATTCACCATCTGTAGACATAATTAGCGTACAGCTGTACACGTCTACCTTATTCACTACCCTAGGTGAAAGAGAACAGTAAGCAGCTCAGAAGGCACCATCTCCAACATTCACCATCTGTAGACACAGTTAGCGCACATCTGACCATGTCTCCCTTACTTTCTACCCTTGATGAACAAGAACTGTAAGGAGCCTCAGAAAGCACCATTTCCAACATTCACCATCTGTAGACACAGTTAGCGCACATCTGACCATGTCTCCCTTACTTTCTACCCTTGATGAACTAGAACTGTAAGGACCCTCAGAAAGCACCATTTCCAACATTCACCATCTGTAGACAC
Source organism: Schistocerca piceifrons (assembly GCF_021461385.2). Classification (NCBI taxonomy): domain Eukaryota; kingdom Metazoa; phylum Arthropoda; class Insecta; order Orthoptera; family Acrididae; genus Schistocerca; species Schistocerca piceifrons. Next base: position 12,504 of record NW_025728960.1, on the reverse strand, counting down.
AGTTAGCGCACATCTGACCATGTCTCCCTTACTTTCTACCCTTGATGAACAAGAACTGTAAGGAGCCTCAGAAAGCACCGTTTCCAACATTCAACATCTGTAGACATAGTTAGCGTACAGCTGTACACGTCTACCTTACTCACTACCCTAGGTGAAGGAGAACAGTAAGGAGCTCAGAAGGCACCATTTCCAACATTCACCATCTGTAGACACAGTTAGCGCACATCTGACCATGTCTCCCTTACTTTCTACCCTTGATGAACAAGAACTGTAAGGAGCCTCAGAAAGCACCATTTCCAACATTCACCATCTGTAGACACAGTTAGCGCACATCTGACCATGTCTCCCTTACTTTCTACCCTTGATGAACAAGAACAGTAAGGAGCCTCAGAAAGCACCATTTCCAACATTCACCATCTGTAGACACAGTTAGCGCACATCTGACCATGTCTCCCTTACTTTCTACCCTTGATGAACAAGAACTGTAAGGTGCCTCAGAAGGCACCATTTCCAACATTCACCATCTGTAGACACAGTTAGCGCACATCTGACCATGTCTCCCTTACTTTCTACCCTTGATGAACAAGAACTGTAAGGAGCCTCAGAAAGCACCATTTCCAACATTCACTATCTGTAGACACAGTTATCGCACATCTGACCATGTCTCCCTTACTTTCTACCCTTGATGAACAAGAACTGTAAGGAGCCTCAGAAAGCACCATTTCCAACATTCACCATCTGTAGACACAGTTAGCGCACATCTAACCATGTCTCCCTTACTTTCTACCCTTGATGAACAAGAACTGTAAGGAGCCTCAGAAAGCACCATTTCCAACATTCACCATCTTTACACACAGTTAGCGCACATCTGACCATGTCTCCCTTACTTTCTACCCTTGATGAACAAGAACTGTAAGGAGCCTCAGAAAGCACCATTTCGAACATTCACCATCTGTACACACAGTTAGCGCACATCTGACCATGTCTCCCTTACTTTCTACCCTTGATGAACAGGAACTGTAAGGAGCCTCAGAAAGCACCATTTCAACATTCACTATCTGTAGACACAGTTAGCGCACATCTGACCATGTCTCCCTTACTTTCTACCCTTGATGAACAAGAACTGTAAGGAGCCTCAGAAAGCACCATTTCCAACATTCACCATCTGTAGACACAGTTGGCGCACATCTGACCATGTCTCCCTCACTTTCTACCCTTGATGAACAAGAACTGTAAGGAGCCTCAGAAAGCACCATTTCCAACATTCACCATCTGTAGACATAGTTAGCGTACAGCTGTACACGTCTACCTTACTAACTACCCTAGGTGAAGGAGAACAGTAAGGAGCTCAGAAGGCACCATTTCCAACATTCACCATCTGTAGACACAGTTAGCGCACATCTGACCATGTCTCCCTTACTTTCTACCCTTGATGAACAAGAACTGTAAGGAGCCTCAGAAAGCACCATTTCCAACATTCACCATCTGTAGACACAGTTAGCGCACATCTGACCATGTCTCCCTTACTTTCTACCCTTGATGAACAAGAACTGTAAGGAGCCTCAGAAAGCACCATTTCCAACATTCACTATCTGTAGACACAGTTATCGCACATCTGACCATGTCTCCCTTACTTTCTACCCTTGATGAACAAGAACTGTAAGGAGTCTCAGAAAGCACCATTTCCAACATTCACCATCTGTAGACATAGTTAGCGTACAACTGTACACGTCTACCTTACTCACTACCCTAGGTGAAGAAGAACAGTAAGGAGCTCAGAAGGCACCATTTCCAACATTCACCATCTGTAGACACAGTTAGCGCACATCTGACAATGTCTCCCTTACTTTCTACCCTTGATGAACAAGAACTGTAAGGAGCCTCAGAAAGCACCATTTCCAACATTCACCATCTGTAGACACAGTTAGCGCACATCTGACCATGTCTCCCTTACTTTCTACCCTTGATGAACAAGAACTGTAAGGAGCCTCAGAAAGCACCATTTCCAACATTCACCATCTGTAGACACAGTTAGCGCACATCTGACCATGTCTCCCTTACTTTCTACCCTTGATGAACAAGAACTGTAAGGAGCCTCAGAAAGCACCATTTCCAACATTCACCATCTGTAGACACAGTTAGCGTATATCTGACCATGTCTCCCTTACTTTCAACCCTTGATGAACAAGAAATGTAAGGAGCCTCAGAAAGCACCATTTCCAACATTCACCATCTGTATACATAGTTAGCGTACAGCTGTACACGTCTACCTTACTCACTACCCTAGGTGAAGGAGAACAGTAAGGAGCTCAGAAGGCACCATTTCCAACATTCACCATCTGTAGACGCAGTTAGCGCACATCTGACCATGTCTCCCTTACTTTCTACCCTTGATGAACAAGAACTGTAAGGAGCCTCAGAAAGCACCATTTCCAACATTCACCATCTGTAGACATAGTTAGCGTACAGCTGTACACGTCTACCTTACTCACTGCCCTAGGTGAAAGAAAACAGTATGCAGCTCAGAAGGCACCATCTCCAACATTTACCATCTGTAGACACAGTTAGCGCACATCTGACCATGTCTCCCTTACTTTCTACCCTTGATGAACAAGAACTGTAAGGAGCCTCAGAAAGCACCATTTCCAACATTCACCATCTGTAGACACAGTTAGCGCACATCTGACCATGTCTCCCTTACTTTCTACCCTTGATGAACAAGAGCAGTAAGGAGCCTCAGAAAGCACCATTTCCAACATTCACCATCTGTAGACACAGTTAGCGCACATCTGACCATGTCTCCCTTACTTTCTACCCTTGATGAACAAGAACTGTAAGGTGCCTCTGAAGGCACCATTTCCAACATTCACCATCTGTAGACACAGTTAGCGCACATCTGACCATGTCTCCCTTACTTTCTACCCTTGATGAACAAGAACTGTAAGGAGCCTCAGAAATCACCATTTCCAACATTCACCATCTGTAGACACAGTTAGCGCACATCTGACCGTGTCTCCCTTACTTTCTACCCTTGATGAACAAGAACTGTAAGGAGCCTCAGAAAGCACCATTTCCAACATTCACCATCTGTACACACAGTTAGCGCACATCTGACCATGTCTCCCTTACTTTCTACCCTTGATGAACAGGAACTGTAAGGAGCCTCAGAAAGCACCATTTCAACATTCACTATCTGTAGACACAGTTAGCGCACATCTGACCATGTCTCCCTTACTTTCTACCCTTGATGAACAAGAACTGTAAGGAGCCTCAGAAAGCACCATTTCCAACATTCACCATCTGTAGACACAGTTGGCGCACATCTGACCATGTCTCCCTCACTTTCTACCCTTGATGAACAAGAACTGTAAGGAGCCTCAGAAAGCACCATTTCCAACATTCACCATCTGTAGACATAGTTAGCGTACAGCTGTACACGTCTACCTTACTAACTACCCTAGGTGAAGGAGAACAGTAAGGAGCTCAGAAGGCACCATTTCCAACATTCACCATCTGTAGACACAGTTAGCGCACATCTGACCATGTCTCCCTTACTTTCTACCCTTGATGAACAAGAACTGTAAGGAGCCTCAGAAAGCACCATTTCCAACATTCACCATCTGTAGACACAGTTAGCGCACATCTGACCATGTCTCCCTTACTTTCTACCCTTGATGAACAAGAACTGTAAGGAGCCTCAGAAAGCACCATTTCCAACATTCACTATCTGTAGACACAGTTATCGCACATCTGACCATGTCTCCCTTACTTTCTACCCTTGATGAACAAGAACTGTAAGGAGTCTCAGAAAGCACCATTTCCAACATTCACCATCTGTAGACATAGTTAGCGTACAACTGTACACGTCTACCTTACTCACTACCCTAGGTGAAGAAGAACAGTAAGGAGCTCAGAAGGCACCATTTCCAACATTCACCATCTGTAGACACAGTTAGCGCACATCTGACAATGTCTCCCTTACTTTCTACCCTTGATGAACAAGAACTGTAAGGAGCCTCAGAAAGCACCATTTCCAACATTCACCATCTGTAGACACAGTTAGCGCACATCTGACCATGTCTCCCTTACTTTCTACCCTTGATGAACAAGAACTGTAAGGAGCCTCAGAAAGCACCATTTCCAACATTCACCATCTGTAGACACAGTTAGCGCACATCTGACCATGTCTCCCTTACTTTCTACCCTTGATGAACAAGAACTGTAAGGAGCCTCAGAAAGCACCATTTCCAACATTCACCATCTGTAGACACAGTTAGCGTATATCTGACCATGTCTCCCTTACTTTCAACCCTTGATGAACAAGAAATGTAAGGAGCCTCAGAAAGCACCATTTCCAACATTCACCATCTGTATACATAGTTAGCGTACAGCTGTACACGTCTACCTTACTCACTACCCTAGGTGAAGGAGAACAGTAAGGAGCTCAGAAGGCACCATTTCCAACATTCACCATCTGTAGACGCAGTTAGCGCACATCTGACCATGTCTCCCTTACTTTCTACCCTTGATGAACAAGAACTGTAAGGAGCCTCAGAAAGCACCATTTCCAACATTCACCATCTGTAGACATAGTTAGCGTACAGCTGTACACGTCTACCTTACTCACTGCCCTAGGTGAAAGAAAACAGTATGCAGCTCAGAAGGCACCATCTCCAACATTTACCATCTGTAGACACAGTTAGCGCACATCTGACCATGTCTCCCTTACTTTCTACCCTTGATGAACAAGAACTGTAAGGAGCCTCAGAAAGCACCATTTCCAACATTCACCATCTGTAGACACAGTTAGCGCACATCTGACCATGTCTCCCTTACTTTCTACCCTTGATGAACAAGAACAGTAAGGAGCCTCAGAAAGCACCATTTCCAACATTCACCATCTGTAGACACAGTTAGCGCACATCTGACCATGTCTCCCTTACTTTCTACCCTTGATGAACAAGAACTGTAAGGTGCCTCTGAAGGCACCATTTCCAACATTCACCATCTGTAGACACAGTTAGCGCACATCTGACCATGTCTCCCTTACTTTCTACCCTTGATGAACAAGAACTGTAAGGAGCCTCAGAAATCACCATTTCCAACATTCACCATCTGTAGACACAGTTAGCGCACATCTGACCGTGTCTCCCTTACTTTCTACCCTTGATGAACAAGAACTGTAAGGAGCCTCAGAAAGCACCATTTCCAACATTCACCATCTGTACACACAGTTAGCGCACATCTGACCATGTCTCCCTTACTTTCTACCCTTGATGAACAGGAACTGTAAGGAGCCTCAGAAAGCACCATTTCAACATTCACTATCTGTAGACACAGTTAGCGCACATCTGACCATGTCTCCCTTACTTTCTACCCTTGATGAACAAGAACTGTAAGGAGCCTCAGAAAGCACCATTTCCAACATTCACCATCTGTAGACACAGTTGGCGCACATCTGACCATGTCTCCCTCACTTTCTACCCTTGATGAACAAGAACTGTAAGGAGCCTCAGAAAGCACCATTTCCAACATTCACCATCTGTAGACATAGTTAGCGTACAGCTGTACACGTCTACCTTACTAACTACCCTAGGTGAAGGAGAACAGTAAGGAGCTCAGAAGGCACCATTTCCAACATTCACCATCTGTAGACACAGTTAGCGCACATCTGACCATGTCTCCCTTACTTTCTACCCTTGATGAACAAGAACTGTAAGGAGCCTCAGAAAGCACCATTTCCAACATTCACCATCTGTAGACACAGTTAGCGCACATCTGACCATGTCTCCCTTACTTTCTACCCTTGATGAACAAGAACTGTAAGGAGCCTCAGAAAGCACCATTTCCAACATTCACTATCTGTAGACACAGTTATCGCACATCTGACCATGTCTCCCTTACTTTCTACCCTTGATGAACAAGAACTGTAAGGAGTCTCAGAAAGCACCATTTCCAACATTCACCATCTGTAGACATAGTTAGCGTACAACTGTACACGTCTACCTTACTCACTACCCTAGGTGAAGAAGAACAGTAAGGAGCTCAGAAGGCACCATTTCCAACATTCACCATCTGTAGACACAGTTAGCGCACATCTGACAATGTCTCCCTTACTTTCTACCCTTGATGAACAAGAACTGTAAGGAGCCTCAGAAAGCACCATTTCCAACATTCACCATCTGTAGACACAGTTAGCGCACATCTGACCATGTCTCCCTTACTTTCTACCCTTGATGAACAAGAACTGTAAGGAGCCTCAGAAAGCACCATTTCCAACATTCACCATCTGTAGACACAGTTAGCGCACATCTGACCATGTCTCCCTTACTTTCTACCCTTGATGAACAAGAACTGTAAGGAGCCTCAGAAAGCACCATTTCCAACATTCACCATCTGTAGACACAGTTAGCGTATATCTGACCATGTCTCCCTTACTTTCAACCCTTGATGAACAAGAAATGTAAGGAGCCTCAGAAAGCACCATTTCCAACATTCACCATCTGTATACATAGTTAGCGTACAGCTGTACACGTCTACCTTACTCACTACCCTAGGTGAAGGAGAACAGTAAGGAGCTCAGAAGGCACCATTTCCAACATTCACCATCTGTAGACGCAGTTAGCGCACATCTGACCATGTCTCCCTTACTTTCTACCCTTGATGAACAAGAACTGTAAGGAGCCTCAGAAAGCACCATTTCCAACATTCACCATCTGTAGACATAGTTAGCGTACAGCTGTACACGTCTACCTTACTCACTACCCTAGGTGAAAGAAAACAGTATGCAGCTCAGAAGGCACCATCTCCAACATTTACCATCTGTAGACACAGTTAGCGCACATCTGACCATGTCTCCCTTACTTTCTACCCTTGATGAACAAGAACTGTAAGGAGCCTCAGAAAGCACCATTTCCAACATTCACCATCTGTAGACACAGTTAGCGCACATCTGACCATGTCTCCCTTACTTTCTACCCTTGATGAACAAGAACAGTAAGGAGCCTCAGAAAGCACCATTTCCAACATTCACCATCTGTAGACACAGTTAGCGCACATCTGACCATGTCTCCCTTACTTTCTACCCTTGATGAACAAGAACTGTAAGGTGCCTCAGAAGGCACCATTTCCAACATTCACCATCTGTAGACACAGTTAGCGCACATCTGACCATGTCTCCCTTACTTTCTACCCTTGATGAACAAGAACTGTAAGGAGCCTCAGAAATCACCATTTCCAACATTCACCATCTGTAGACACAGTTAGCGCACATCTGACCGTGTCTCCCTTACTTTCTACCCTTGATGAACAAGAACTGTAAGGAGCCTCAGAAAGCACCATTTCCAACATTCACAATCTGTAGACACAGTTAGCGCACATCTGACCATGTCTCCCTTACTTTCTACCCTTGATGAACAAGAACTGTAAGGAGCCTCAGAAAGCACCATTTCCAACATTCACCATCTGTACACACAGTTAGCGCACATCTGACCATGTCTCCCTTACTTTGTACCCTTGATGAACAAGAACTGTAAGGAGCCTCAGAAAGCACCATTTCAACATTCACTATCTGTAGACACAGTTAGCGCACATCTGACCATGTCTCCCTTACTTTCTACCCTTGATGAACAAGAACTGTAAGGAGCCTCAGAAAGCACCATTTCCAACATTCACCATCTGTAGACATAGTTAGCGTACAGCTGTACACGTCTACCTTACTAACTACCCTAGGTGAAGGAGAACAGTAAGGAGCTCAGAAGGCACCATTTCCAACATTCACCATCTGTAGACACAGTTAGCGCACATCTGACCATGTCTCCCTTACTTTCTACCCTTGATGAACAAGAACTGTAAGGAGCCTCAGAAAGCACCATTTCCAACATTCACCATCTGTAGACACAGTTAGCGCACATCTGACCATGTCTCCCTTACTTTCTACCCTTGATGAACAAGAACTGTAAGGAGCCTCAGAAAGCACCATTTCCAACATTCACTATCTGTAGACACAGTTATCGCACATCTGACCATGTCTCCCTTACTTTCTACCCTTGATGAACAAGAACTGTAAGGAGCCTCAGAAAGCACCATTTCCAACATTCACCATCTGTAGACACAGTTAGCGCACATCTGACCATGTCTCCCTTACTTTCTACCCTTGATGAACAAGAACTGTAAGGAGCCTCAGAAAGCACCATTTCCAACATTCACCATCTGTAGACACAGTTAGCGCACATCTGACCATGTCTCCCTTACTTTCTACCCTTGATGAACAAGAACTGTAAGGAGCCTCAGAAAGCACGATTTCCAACATTCACTATCTGTAGACACAGTTAGCGCACATCTGACCATGTCTCCCTTACTTTCTACCCTTGATGAACAAGAACTGTAAGGAGCCTCAGAAAGCACCATTTCCAACATTCACCATCTGTAGACATAGTTAGCGTACAACTGTACACGTCTACCTTACTCACTACCCTAGGTGAAGAAGAACAGTAAGGAGCTCAGAAGGCACCATTTCCAACATTCACCATCTGTAGACACAGTTAGCGCACATCTGACAATGTCTCCCTTACTTTCTACCCTTCATGAACAAGAACTGTAAGGAGCCTCAGAAAGCACCATTTCCAACATTCACCATCTGTAGACACAGTTAGCGCACATCTGACCATGTCTCCCTTACTTTCTACCCTTGATGAACAAGAACTGTAAGGAGCCTCAGAAAGCACCATTTCCAACATTCACCATCTGTAGACACAGTTAGAGCACATCTGACCATGTCTCCCTTACTTTCTACCCTTGATGAACAAGAACTGTAAGGAGCCTCAGAAAGCACCATTTCCAACATTCACCATCTGTAGACACAGTTAACGTATATCTGACCATGTCTCCCTTACTTTCTACCCTTGATGAACAAGAACTGTAAGGAGCCTCAGAAAGCACCATTTCCAACATTCACCATCTGTATACATAGTTAGCGTACAGCTGTACACGTCTACCTTACTCACTACCCTAGGTGAAGGAGAACAGTAAGGAGCTCAGAAGGCACCATTTCCAACATTCACCATCTGTAGACGCAGTTAGCGCACATCTGACCATGTCTCCCTTACTTTCTACCCTTGATGAACAAGAACTGTAAGGAGCCTCAGAATGCACCATTTCCAACATTCACCATCTGTAGACATAGTTAGCGTACAGCTGTATACGTCTACCTTACTCACTACCCTAGGTGAAAGAGAACAGTATGCAGCTCAGAAGGCACCATCTCCAACATTCACCATCTGTAGACACAGTTAGCGCACATCTGACCATGTCTCCCTTACTTTCTACCCTTGATGAACAAGAACTGTAAGGAGACTCAGAAAGCACCATTTCCAACATTCACCATCTGTAGACACAGTTAGCGCACATCTGACCATGTCTCCCTTACTTTCTACCCTTGATGAACAAGAACTGTAAGGATCCTCAGAAAGCACCATTTCCAACATTCACCATCTGTAGACATAGTTAGCGTACAGCTGTACACGTCGTCTACCTTACTCACTACCCTAGGTGAAGGAGAACAGTAAGGAGCTCAGAAGGCACCATTTCCAACATTCACCATCTGTAGACACAGTTAGCGCACATCTGACCATGTCTCCCTTACTTTCTACCCTTGATGAACAAGAACTGTAAGGAGCCTCAGAAAGCACCATTTCCAACATTCACCATCTGTAGACACAGTTAGCGCACATCTGACCATGTCTCCCTTACTTTCTACCCTTGACGAACAAGAACTGTAAGGAGCCTCAGAAAGCACCATTTCCAACATTCAACATCTGTAGACATAGTTAGCGTACAGCTGTACACGTCTACCTTACTCACTACCCTAGGTGAAAAAGAACAGTAAGGAGCTCAGAAGGCACCATTTCCAACATTCACCATCTGTAGACACAGTTAGCGCACATCTGACAATGTCTCCCTTACTTTCTACCCTTGATGAACAAGAACTGTAAGGAGCCTCAGAAAGCACCATTTCCAACATTCACCATCTGTAGACACAGTTAGCGCACATCTGACCATGTCTCCCTTACTTTCTACCCTTGATGAACAAGAACTGTAAGGAGCCTCAGAAAGCACCATTTCCAACATTCACCATCTGTAGACACAGTTAGCGCACATCTGACCATGTCTCCCTTACTTTCTACCCTTGATGAACAAGAACTGTAAGGAGCCTCAGAAAGCACCATTTCCAACATTCACCATCTGTAGACATAGTTAGCGTATATCTGACCATGTCTCCCTTACTTTCAACCCTTGATGAACAAGAACTGTAAGGAGCCTCAGAAAGCACCATTTCCAACATTCACCATCTGTATACATAGTTAGCGTACAGCTGTACACGTCTACCTTACTCACTACCCTAGGTGAAGGAGAACAGTAAGGAGCTCAGAAGGCACCATTTCCAACATTCACCATCTGTAGACGCAGTTAGCGCACATCTGACCATGTCTCCCTTACTTTCTACCCTTGATGAACAAGAACTGTAAGGAGCCTCAGAAAGCACCATTTCCATCATTCACCATCTGTAGACATAGTTAGCGTACAGCTGTACACGTCTACCTTACTCACTACCCTAGGTGAAAGAGAACAGTATGCAGCTCAGAAGGCACCATCTCCAACATTCACCATCTGTAGACACAGTTAGCGCACATCTGACCATGTCTCCCTTACTTTCTACCCTTGATGAACAAGAACTGTAAGGAGCCTCAGAAAGCACCATTTCCAACATTCACCATCTGTAGACACAGTTAGCGCACATCTGACCATGTCTCCCTTACTTTCTACCCTTGATGAACAAGAACTGTAAGGAGCCTCAGAAAGCACCATTTCCAACATTCACCATCTGTAGACACAGTTAGCGTATATCTGACCATGTCTCCCTTACTTTCAACCCTTGATGAACAAGAACTGTAAGGAGCCTCAGAAAGCACCATTTCCAACATTCACCATCTGTATACATAGTTAGCGTACAGCTGTACACGTCTACCTTACTCACTACCCTAGGTGAAGGAGAACAGTAAGGAGCTCAGAAGGCACCATTTCCAACATTCACCATCTGTAGACACAGTTAGCGCACATCTGACCATGTCTCCCTTACTTTCTACCCTTGATGAACAAGAACTGTAAGGAGCCTCAGAAAGCACCATTTCCAACATTCACCATCTGTAGACACAGTTAGCGCACATCTGACCATGTCTCCCTTACTTTCTACCCTTGATGAACAAGAACTGTAAGGAGCCTCAGGAAGCACCATTTCCAACATTCACTATCTGTAGACACAGTTATCGCACATCTGACCATGTCTCCCTTACTTTCTACCCTTGATGAACAAGAACTGTAAGGAGCCTCAGAAAGCACCATTTCCAACATTCACCATCTGTAGACACAGTTAGCGCACATCTGACCATGTCTCCCTTACTTTCTACCCTTGATGAACAAGAACTGTAAGGAGCCTCAGAAAGCACCATTTCCAACATTCACCATCTGTAGACACAGTTAGCGCACATCTGACCATGTCTCCCTTACTTTCTACCCTTGATGAACAAGAACTGTAAGGAGCCTCAGAAAGCACGATTTCCAACATTCACTATCTGTAGACACAGTTAGCGCACATCTGACCATGTCTCCCTTACTTTCTACCCTTGATGAACAAGAACTGTAAGGAGCCTCAGAAAGCACCATTTCCAACATTCACCATCTGTAGACGTAGTTAGCGTACAACTGTACACGTCTACCTTACTCACTACCCTAGGTGAAGAAGAACAGTAAGGAGCTCAGAAGGCACCATTTCCAACATTCACCATCTGTAGACACAGTTAGCGCACATCTGACAATGTCTCCCTTACTTTCTACCCTTGATGAACAAGAACTGTAAGGAGCCTCAGAAAGCACCATTTCCAAACATTCACCATCTGTAGACACAGTTAGCGCACATAACTGACCATGTCTCCCTTACTTTCTACCCTTGATGAACAAGAACTGTAAGGAGCCTCAGAAAGCACCATTTCCAACATTCACCATCTGTAGACACAGTTAGCGCACATCTGACCATGTCTCCCTTACTTTCTACCCTTGATGAACAAGAACTGTAAGGGAGCCTCAGAAAGCACCATTTCCAACATTCACCATCTGTAGACACAGTTAGCGTATATCTGACCATGTCTCCCTTACTTTCTACCCTTGATGAACAAGAACTGTAAGGAGCCTCAGAAAGCACCATTTCAACATTCACCATCTGTATACATAGTTAGCGTACAGCTGTACACGTCTACCTTACTCACTACCCTAGGTGAAGGAGAACAGTAAGGAGCTCAGAAGGCACCATTTCCAACATTCACCATCTGTAGACGCAGTTAGCGCACATCTGACCATGTCTCCCTTACTTCTACCCTTGATGAACAAGAACTGTAAGGAGCCTCAGAAAGCACCATTTCCAACATTCACCATCTGTAGACATAGTTAGCG